>NW_024582558.1:1093009-1097361 GCF_018398535.1 Haplochromis burtoni | reverse complement strand
CAGAAGTTGGCCTATGGCAAGGTTTTCAGGGACACAACCCAGCTACTCAACTCTGCTGCTCAACCCACAAATGCAGTGGAAATAAACAGGCTTTCCAACTGTATTTGATTATTTAATGCCAAGGAGCATTGAAATAATAATAATAATAATACCAATAATAATAATAATAATAATGATAATAATAATAATAATAATAGTAATAATAATAATAATAGTAATAATAATAATAATAATAATAATAATAATAATAATAATAATGATAAAAAAAATCCGCTCAACATAAAGTTTTTGTTGTATTATAATTGTATTTTATAATTAAATTTGGACAAGCTGGAGTCAGATGAAGTCAGAAATTAAATAAACATTCAAAAACTGGAACATTTTTTTTCTATTCATCAATGAAAGTAAATACCTGTATTTTGCGATCTTAACAATAAATAAAAACCCCAAAGTGTTTTGCTATTTTTCTGCTTTTTGAAATTTCAAACTTTGAAATTTCATGGACTACAACAGCAATAGTTATTTTAACATTAAACATATCGTTTTGATTAAAGGGCATACTATTGGATTAACTATCCACTAACATAAAAAAAACAAACTATTATGGTAATTACCAATGCTGTTAATTTTAGGCCAGATATAAAATAAAGCTCACACTGAGTGGTTTCTAACATATTTATGTTTTTTATCTGATTAGTCATTTCCCTTGGAATCTCTTTAAACTAAAGCTTGAAAGATATTTTTCTACCGTCACATATTTATATGTAGCTGTTTTCAAAGCCGCCTTTGTGGGGGCACGTTTGGTTTAAAATTACGTTTAGGATGATCGACCTTCACTAAACCCGCCAAAAGGTGGCGCGAGAGTAAATATTATGAAGACCCAGCCCAGAGGCGCTCACACCTCTGACAGGACCTCACACTTCATTTTTGCGAAGGACAATCAACGAAGTATTAAACGGGAAACTCGTTCATGTAAATGGGCTTAAAACGCTGCATCCACCAATCTCATCCCCCTCATGTATTAATTTACATCAAATATTTTTTTTCTTTAGGAAAATGAAGAATAGGCCGGATCCTGATTTACAGATCTCTTTTATTATTTAAAAACAAACAAACAAAACAACTAAACAAAAAACAAACACACAAGAGAGAAATATTAATATGCACAATTTGATGTTCAAATTGATTTTATATATAGTATATAAAATAATGTATACATTGATTTAAAAAAAAAATTATATATACATATATATGTTCGTGTTATTGCAAAACAGAGTAAAAAACTTTCATTGGTATTTATTTACTAAAATGTCCCCCATCCCATTTTTGGATCAATATATATTTTTTAATCCATATAAAACAAGCAGCTTAGCCTAATCACTGCGTGAGTTTTAGTTCTGGGTGATTTCTGATACAAAAAAAGAAAAAAAGTTTGCAAGGGGAATAAAATCACGGAGGAATCAAAGAAATCAAATCGCAATTTTATTCCTTTTTTAATCGCGCGGGTGATCGTGAGTTGTTGACCGGCAGCCTGGTGCGAGCATGCACGCACGTGCGCTCAAAGGCTGCACACACACACTGAGAGGAAAGGCTGGGACACGGGTGACAAGAAAAGTCAGGGGGGAAAAGTACCTGTACAGGAGTGAACAAGAAAAATATAGAATGGTTTACGTTTCATCAAACATAAACAAAGAAAGTGACACAGGCGGACAGAGACGGATAAATAGCCGAGGGAGAGAGAGGAAAGGAGAGAGAGAGACAGAGGGAGAGAGAGGAGGGGTTATCCAGCCTCTGCCTCTTCACCCGACAGTGCCCCGCACTCTCACTTAAGCCGCCACACAGCGCCGGCCGGGAAATAACCTGAAATACTTTTGATTAAAAAGAATCCTCCGGGTGACCTCCGGTGTGACTCAGCGCAACTTCTGACGACGACGCCGAAGTGTCCCGGTGTACTTTCTGATCCTCGGCGGAGCGCAAACACGGAGTTACCAAAGTCCGCGACAGGCTCCAGCGATGGTGACTTTACGCACGGGATTTGGAAGCTGTTTGCACTGACTCCTGTTCTCGCCGCCGAAAACTCTGTCAGCGTCGCTCCCCCCAAAGAGTCGTCAAGTTTGCAAGAAGCACACAGCGCATGACGAACGACTGAATCCAGGTAAGACCCGTCCTGCTGCATCTGCGTGGAGGCGCCGGGACGGTCAGCCCGCGCCACCACCGGGGCTGCTCGTTTTGAAAAGTCCGTGCGCACTCCGCTTATCTCTTCTCCACAACAAACCGCGATGACAGCCGCAGACTCGGGCTGCAGGACTGTGCTTAAACCCCACAGCAGGGCTGTGATTGGACCGCATCACCTGAAAAAGTAACTCCGGGCTTTTAGAAAAGTTTGGTGCTGTAGAGCTTATAGGGAAAAAGTTCCGTAGTCATTTTTATTTGTCATAAATGACTCAGATTTAGATCCAGTCACAGAATTAGATTGCAATAGGTTTGTAATTAAGTGATAGTAAGCTTTGTCAGGAGCTCGCCGTCTATTACAGTTGTTTTCACACTGTTTGTATTATGATAATACTGCAAATCGTTTTCACCTGTAATTATATTTATAACAGCCACTGTAAAACCGCGTGCTTGTGAGGAGAGCCTAAACGGAACATACATATTTAGATATTATATAAAATTAACAATAAAGAAAAAAATTATTTAGAAAATGCCAAAACACACATTTTCCAATATTTTTCAGCGCATTTCCACCTTCTTCCTTTAGTTTGTGTAATCCAGATTCAAGGTTATTTCCAGACATAAAGGATGAAATCGTGCAAGAAAAGCAGGCTAAACTTCACCCACCACTACATCCCTGTCACGCACCATTAACAGAAATGGATTAGCGGTTCTGTAGCACCAGAAAATTGTTCTATAGGCTTAGAGCTCATTAAAAGACATTTAGAAAGAGGTCGAGAGTTCAAAAACTTTGCATAAGAAGTTTTTGAGCTCATTATCTTGAGTGATAATTCTCAAGAGCCCCAAACGTGAACTTGAAAGCAGCATTTCCAGAACACTTCACAGAAATAAAGCCGCTCTTAAAGTCAGCCCATCGCTCAGGTCGGCTGGAGGATGCGGGCTGCTGCAGTTTCAGCATTTTCCTCTCCGGCCACAGCGGTGGCCCTCTCGTCTGTCAACGCGAACGCGTCGGGTACTACTGCCGGACCTCTGTGGTCCTCGTGCGCGTTCACGGGCTCGCCGCACATCCACAGTGTACTGTTCCGTCCGTGGCCAAGACTGTGATGGTGCCCCTGCGTTTCCCCACTCGCTCTGGAATACAACCGATAGAAAAACAGACCACCGAGGCGAGAAACCCCGTCCTCAGGGCCTGAGCTGTTCCGGGGTCACGCAGACTGCTCCTAGAAACACCCGTGAGCCATAAATGAAAATAGACCCGCAGCACCAACACACAGATCCACCGAGACAATACAACCGGACAGGACAGCGTCCCGGGACGGCCCACGAGATAAGAAGTTAGTCCGTAAGTCTCCTTCCACCCCCTTCATCTTTTTCTTTACGTGGCTTTTTGCGTTTTTTCTTTTTGTACAGTGCATCTGAACTTTCTGGGAAAACACGAGTTTCAGTTTCACCTGACACTCGGACAGAGTGACGGCGCCGGTTATGTGTGAAGTTAATTGCGTGGGTGCATGAACTTGAGCCACGCGGAGAGGGGGCAAGTTTCTTATTCAGAGCGGGGAGAGAGACCCGTTTCTCGGGCAGATCAGCGTGGGACCTTGTGTACCGTGTGAAAGCTTTTGGCCCCGAGTTCACGGTGGGGATGTGACAGAGGGTACAGGAGGACAAGGCACACGACAACGGCGGGCACCGACTGATAAAGTCACTTCAGGGTGTTCCCCGTATTTAGAGACACGCTACACCTCCGAGATAAGCCTCTGCTGGCCGGCAGATAAGGAGCTTTCAGAGAGGGAGAGAGAGAGAGAGAGAGAGAGAGAGAGAGAGAGAGAGAGAGAGAGATCACACGCGTGACAGAACGAGTTTAAAAACCACTGGAGAAGGAAGCCGAGTGTCCTGCTAACGGTTTTACTCATTCCTAAATAGCTGAAACCACATTTTCATCGCTTGTTGTTACGGGAGTTGTAGTAATAACGCGGAATTTCCCACTGTCTGCTGTAATTGTTAATTGTTTCACTCCTTCTTCCTTCCTTCTTTTTGTTTTTGTTTGCTCATCAAATCACTCTATTCACGCTTAGAATCGCCCCAGCTTGACAGATCCTCAGGTTGCCAGTTTGGACCTGGCCACGCGCAATAATGACAATTTCCAACAGGTTGTTTAATTGTTTGGACTCTGGCAGAACTAT
>NW_024582558.1:1088208-1092989 GCF_018398535.1 Haplochromis burtoni | reverse complement strand
CACACACACACACACACACACACACACACACACACACACACACACACCGCCACCAGCCCTCCTCCTTAACTCTCTTGTAAGTGAGAGTGTCTGTCTGAAAAACAATCCGAGGAAGGGGGCGTCCGCTGGAGTCGATCTCCTGTGGTATTTTGTTTTGAGCAGGTGGTGCAAGTTGAAGTTCCCTCATAAGGTAAAGTGGCATTAGAGGGTCCAAATGGCAGACTTATATATAGGCTGCCAATTCAGCACATTGTTCAGGACTGCATGGCTGCGCTTTCTCCGCTGTCTGACGGAAGACCTGCGGCTTTTTTTTTCTCCTCCCCCTCTTCCTCTGTGGGAATCAGCCTTGACAACAGGCGGACAAGCGTGAACACAGCGGCTGAACAATGTGAAATGTCCATCGGATCTCGAGCAAGTTGGAAATAATCGTCACCCGCCTTATAAAATATATATAAAAAACAATTTGATTTAGTCTGTATAATATTTTTACAGATTTAAAATACAAAACAAATGTTTTAATTCCGTCCTTCTTTTTTCACAGCTATTTTTAAAAATTTAGTTCTATTTTAATTACATCACACCATCATTTGATGTGGACAGTCACATTTTCTAATTACATCTTCCCCTGTTCACTTCATCGGCATGCTCCTTGTTTTAGCTGTGATTCAAGAATCATCACATGACATTTATTTCCAACTGAATCCTGAAATGTTTGAAAATTTCAGGTTTCACTTCTTTTTATTTGTCTCACTGTGAAGCGTTGAAAAATGGGCTTACTTAGAAATCCAGCATTAATTTGATGTGCCACATATACGTCTTCTTCTTCTTCTTTTTTTAGGATGCTGGGAGGCCTTTTTCCTGTGGTGTGATTCAGAGAGAGTCTTTAGTGGCAGACAGAGGGCACAGTCGGAGGGGCAAAAGATTAAGAGATCTTACAGCTGTTAGAAAAAAGGGGGACAGAATAGAGTCAGAATTTCGGCACCAATCAGACACTTGCTGCAGAAGAGACCCAATTTTGATTTTTAGAATTTACTATAAGTTATATAAGTATATATATAATATATAAGTTAACTCTCTTTGGCATTACTGTTGTTTTAGTTGCATATTGAGCTTAACATCTATCTAACATCTTACCGCACTGTAGCAGATCCGAACGTTTCCATATGTTGTTTTTTTGGAGGATGTCAGTCACCTTCATCGGAGACCCATCTCTTCACAATTTTAAGCCTGTGGCCAATCTGGAGAGTCCTAATTATTTGTTTTCAGGCTCTTTGAAAAAGACACCAGCCCCCAAATTGGACATGTGTTGTACAAACACAAATTAAACATTTAGCCGTAAGTATTTCTCCCTGAGTCCTAAGTGCATATTAGTCAGCCTATACTTATCTCTGGCCCAACGGCACACCCAAATTGCAGTGTTGCTGCTGAAAAAGAAAGGTTGGGGCCCCAGAGAATGAGCACTTGAAACATGCTGGCAGATGCCCATAAGTTTCCCAACCAAAGTGGAAGCTTAGGTGTGTTTGTGCGCACAGTGCATGTATGTGTATGCTTCTTTAGTGCACTTTCACATCTTTTGTGCTTTTTGCGCTTGTCCAGAAAGAAATCAGACAAATGTGTGACTAATTGTTCTCACGCGTATTTTCACTGATTACATTGTGTTTTTGCACATGAGCGTGCACCACGGCAGTGTGTGTGTTCTTGTAGCACAGTTAGGTGTGTATCCTATAAAAGGATTTTCAGTGTGTTGTATGGTGCGTCCTTGTCATGAATTTCTATATTTATAACAAGACTTTCTGCCCGCACGCATGTATGTGCCTTCATTGCGAGTGTGTGAATGTGGGCCTGACTGGATGGACATCCTGCTCTATGGATTCGTCCCCATGTTTCCACCATGATATAACCCTGGAAACAGCTTCTTAATTTTTCCCCTGAGCAGAGAATAACGGGGTGCCATTTTCATTCTTCTCTCTCCTCTCTTTCGGTGGTCTCGAGGTAACCTTTTCTTTCTGCCGGTGAATCTCCAGCACCTGCTCCCAGCCTTCCAATTTTAAAAGCTCAAAATAAGAGCTTACCTGACACATACACTTCTTAATGACAATCTCCTCCATGCAATGCAAGCACACAAGACACACACTCTCTCGTCCATGTCACATTTTTGCATACAGTATGTAGTCTTTGCTCGGCATCTTCTCAGATTCACTGCGTCTCTTATTTTGGGGTTTCTTGATGCACAGAGGAGCTCAAACTTTCTCCATCTTCATCAGCTGTTTTCTGCCTGTTCTTTCTTTATGCATCATGTGGCCAACCTTTGATGTCTGCAACATTAACATTAGCTCTTATATACATGCAAAAGGATAGAGTAAGATTTCTAAATATGTGGTTTACACGAGCGCTTTGACAAATGGTTGTTGTACTGTTAACACGGACACAGACTAGGCCTTCTGCCTGAAGAGGAAAACTTCTAAAAGGTGGCTTCAATCCACCTTAAACCTCTTACTGTTTTTTTTTTTTAAACAAAAGCTCTTTTTAATCATATGATATGAATTCGTAAAACAAAAAACATTTGTAATTTTTTTGGTTCATTTTGAGATTTGAATGACTTGGCAGTGGACATGGCAGCATCGTTCTTGCTGCTCTCTTGCTTTTTCTCGTGTGGAAAAACTTACCATCACCGCTGACACGAAACAGAGAGCTGCCTTTTCTCCACGCTGCAAAAAGTCATTTTTGGAAATGTAAGAACTAAATTATTGAGGCAACATAAATCACCAAGCAAATCCAGCCTATGGTATATACACATAAGAAGCAGTGCAGGGTGGTATGTTACGTTAATGCTGAGACACTTTGTGCCCAGTTAAGGTATGTTTATGCATCCTTAAACGAAGCAGCTGTCATTCTGATTCCCCTGTGGAGACATATGTGTGAAAGAAAAAGTGGGATTTTATTTACTTTGCATTGTAAATAAATTAAATTGTGGCATCTGAAACAACCAGCTAACATTTTTACATTTACGTGATGACTACGATGTTAGGTAGTGAAAAGTGACTTGATGATGTTTTCATTAGGACAAAAAAGGGAAGAAAATCACATGAACTTAAATTTGTTTCTCAGAATTATGTTATTTATTTTGTGAAAAAAAAAAATCAACACAATTACATTACAAATCAGTAAATGCAAAAACCCAAAGAAGCAGAAAAAAACAAAAAACAATTAAAAAAACAGGAAGATATAGCATTTGATTTCTTTTATATACTGTAATGTTGCAGCAGAAGAGATTCGTCTCAGTAGTTTTTCAGTGTTGCTTATGTAAAACCCATCACTGTAACTTTATTGTTTCTTAAAACAGGCTGACTCATTGTGAAAAAGACATGGCTGTTTTTTTCCCTGAAGTTCACCAACCCCCTAAACTTCAGCACACGCCAGAAGTAAATGTCAAAAACAAAGAGTACATCGGGATAAGTTAGATGATTGTGGTTAGCCTTTATTTTTGGTCAGGCCTATCTGATCGCTGGCTTTTTGAATTTCTAATAAGGCTAGAGGGCTACCAGGTGACTGACACAAGTGCTCTAGTGGCTCCTTATCTGTCAGTCAGCAGTCGTGGCCTTGGACTGTAGCAGCAGAGGCAGCAGATGCTTTGGCAATTACACTCCTGATGATTTTACAGAAGAAGGAAATCACACAGAGAAGCACGTTTTTCAATTCCAGGAGGTTTTTAAGTCCTTCCTGGTCCATCGGCTTTGCTTTTGCATTCCCACTTTCTCTTTCAGCCTTTCAGTCTTCCTCTTTCTCTCCTTTCCTTTCCTTTTGGGTTACATTGAACACTCCAAACTAAAGGTATATGAAGTGGCTGGCAGTAAAGATGATCAGCCATGACCCAGAGATTGGAACTTTTGTGTTAAAAATGTAAAGAAAAAGAACTTACTTTCTTCTTTCTGTAAACCAAAAACACTGTCATACAAAAAAACCCCCTCTGGCACTCTACTTTGTCATGACATGAGTCGTATGATTGGTGGGAAACAGAGTCTTTGCTATTGTCTACACTAGGGCCATGGTAATTGTGTTGGTGTTTGTTATACTTGTTGTGATGGTGATATAAAAGTTCTGCAGATTGAAGTTGTGCAGTGCACAACTGATACTCTTATGTTTGTCCTGTTATTTTTTGTGTTTGCAAGGATTAAATGCCCTGTGTGGGAGATACAAACCCTCAGATGTTAATTTATCTGTGGTTCATTTTTATAATTTAACAGTAAAGCTGATCAAGAAAGATTTCAACGTTAATGATTAGTACTGGCTCACATCTTAAAAAAAGCAATGAGTCTTGGGTGGATTGTACTGTTTTAGGACTGAATAAAGGCGAGTGTCATTGGTAAACATCTCCTGTGTAGTTTATGCTGCTTCAAAATCAGAAGGGTGGGGTTCCATATCTAATTACTAATTATATCTAATAACAATTGCTGGAAAGTTTTATCAAGCCAATGAAAGTGTTTGAATATCTGTTTACACTTACACTTTTGTGTAATTAACAGCAAAGCTTGCTGTTTGTGGATTGTCATGCAACATAGGCCCCACCCCTCTGGCACACCCAACAGGTTAAAACAAACAAAAGAATTTATTTGCACTACCCTTTGATGAAACTCTGCTGTTGATGTTGCACAAATCGTTCCCAGGTGCTCTGTATTTATTTGCTTTCTTTCTTTCTTTCTTTCTTTCTTTCTTTCTTTCTTTCTTTCTTTCTTTCTTTCTTTCTTTCTTTCTTTCTTTCTTTCTTTCTTTCTTTCTTTCTT
>NW_024582558.1:1043519-1088188 GCF_018398535.1 Haplochromis burtoni | reverse complement strand
AAAAATCTGCTGATTTTTAATACAGATTGCTTCCAGGGCCACTTTAGTACAACACGGCAAGTTTCATATTGAACTTGCTTTGCAAGTCTGTCTGTCCAAGGATGGGGGAAAAAAAGAAATGTGTTGAAGTGTTTGTGGCAAGAGGAAAGTCCTCTTGTGCTGTCCATGAACCTTTCTGAGAGCATTTTGATGAACAGCTGAAAGTGGCAAATGATGCTCATACTGACAAAATAGAACCACACGCTACTGTGCATGTGTACTTTGGCTATAGGACAGTGCCCCACACACGTTCATACTCAGACGCACATATGCATCCTTGGGCATACAACGCGTTTATCAAAACATACAGGGAGTGCTGTCACAACTTCACTGCTCTATTTGGCTCAGACCTTAAGCAAAGAATTTACTTTAGTTCAATACTTTGAAGTTGAATTTACTTTAGTGTAAAAAACTAATTACAAACTATAATAATAAAACAAATAAACTGGAAACAAATTTACATAGTAATTAGGTCTATTTTGAAGAAATAGAGACATGGATAGAAAAAAGGTCTGTAGGATAGACAGTGTAAAATATGGATGTAGCCACTGTGACACGAAAGTTTGAGATGAATATTTTTTTTGTCTTTTGATGTTTTGAAACCAGTTGTGACAAGCAGGGGGGTGGGACAGTTGAAATCCATGCTCATTGGCTAACGTTCAGTGAACTGGATAATCCTCGTTTCTGACACTTAGAATGACCAGAATTAAAGTTTTATCCATATGACCCAAAGCTTTATCCATCTTTTTATCATCTATGGTTTGTAGCCTGTTTTGTAAACACGTATCATGATCTGATTGGATAAAGGAATGGACAAGAAAAACAAACAAGCAAGAAAAACTTGCATAAGTTCTTTTTAAAATAACTGGGTTATTTCCATAATGGAGAAAGTGTAAAAACTGTCCAAACCGAAGCAACAGAAACTCAGATGTGTTGAGCTTAAGTTGATGATTTGGGTCAAGTTTGAAAAATAAGGGAAACTATGTTTCCCACAGAAGTGTATCCTTATTAAACCCTTTTTGACTTTCACGACAACCGATGTAAAGATCGCACAGTGCCCCTTTAAATGTTCACTTATATTTGAGGTCATTTTGCTCTTGTATTCTGACCATAGTTATGGTTTATGTTGCACATTAGTTTTTTGTTTCTTATTTTGTTAAAATAAGATAATTTACGGCACAACACAGTAGATTCCACTGAGATGTCATTTCCGTGCATACGTGGTCATGAGTTATTAAATGTGAAATCTGAATCTACATTTTTGGTGACTCCGGGTCTGATCTGTTCCACTCTGCTCGTAATTTGCCCTCGGTGCTGTTCACGCTGATTAAGAACAGAACTCCTTTTTGAAAATTACTGTCAGTTATAGTTTCACTCTTAACAGCATATATCACAGTTTCCTTGGAAGCCAATCGGGACGTGCCTTTTCAGGAATCTGTAGTTTTTTGCCGCATAGCCAGTGTCACTCTATTTTCCCTCTCCTTGCCGCACAACCTGAGAGAGATTAATAACCTCTTTAAAGTTAAAGAACAAAAAAAAAAGAAGAAGAAGAAGAAAGAAACAGCTGCAAACAAACCCAGGGAGGCTGGATTCTGGGTTCATGTTTACATTGCTTTTATGATTTGGTCCTTTCCTGCTCCTCCCATCTGCAGAAGCGTCACGCTGTTCTAAATGCAGGCTGGGTAACCTCCACTTTTACCACTAGTAGTGGTTTGGAGTAATGGGGCGTGGAAGCAGGGTTCGGGGTGCGAGGCCTCTGAAATGATCCTGTGGTAAAGTAGTGAGGGCCAGGATGACATGGTCCCACCCGCTGAGCCCAGGACCGAATCCAATTGGTCATCAGCCAGCTTGTCTACACAGGGCGTTGCCATGGTTTCTGAGCCATAAAGAAGTCTTTAATCGAGCCGTTGTCATCATAGGATGGTGGTGACCACTTGGGCTCAAAGTGGAGAGATATAGGCAGCAGTACAGAAAAAAAGAGAGAAAACAAGATATCAGCTGTGAGGCTCAGAATAGAAAAGGCAGAGCCCTGCCTTCATAACATACACACATAAGGATCATCCCCCTTTTTTAATGTGTGTATTTATTAACGACATGCTCCTGACAAGCTCTGCTGGCTCATGCCTGTTTGTATATGGCATGCTATGTTCTGTACATACTGTTGGATTAGCAGAAATGGGGTGTGTGGTGTTCAGCGATGACGAGATGCAGAGGAGTGGCGCTGGCTCGGGTATCGAGCTGACCGAGCTCAGACATCAGGTTTCCTCCACTCGGGCCAACGC
This sequence comes from Haplochromis burtoni, assembly GCF_018398535.1. Classification (NCBI taxonomy): domain Eukaryota; kingdom Metazoa; phylum Chordata; class Actinopteri; order Cichliformes; family Cichlidae; genus Haplochromis; species Haplochromis burtoni. The sequence goes on along the minus strand of NW_024582558.1, from coordinate 1,085,867 downwards.
ATTTTAGATGGCTGGGTGGACAGCAGTATCACCTGCTGACATTTACGCTGGACGGTTTCACACACAAGAATACACACGATATGGTGACTGGTGTTAGCAGCACTGTGTGTGTTTACTCTGCTGTGAGCCATCAGGGTCTTCAGGAGCCCCACCTGATGATGGTATCTAACATGAACGGCACATTTTGAGAGGAACTTAAATGAAATGATTAAACACGGCAAAGAAGCGCTCAGGGCAGTCGCACTGGCTCTGTGTGACAAAATGAAATGGCCTTTTGCCTCAGTCCTTCAAGTTGATGGTGCCTGCCACTGCAAGAGGGAAACATGCTGCCTCAGCAAGCTGTTTAGTATCATTCTGGAGGAGCTAACGCTGTTTCTCCCCGTTAAATATGGGAAACATACATAGACGGGCCTGTGATGTCACTTGTTATTGCTGGAGGCCCGCTGTAGGAAAAATCTCATTTGCCTTTGTTGAGCGCTGTAGTGAAAAGGAGCTTATGTTGTAAAGATGTTACTGTAGCTGCTGCGCCGCCCGCCACGTCTGTGTGTGTGTGCGCATGCCTGTGTCTTTAGCTGTCTCTGCACTATATTGTGCATCTAATGTTTGTTTTTCCTCACATTTGTGCAACTTTGACCAGACAATGGTTCCTGTACCTGTTTGTTTATGGACCAAACAAAAGAAGTTAAGAGGCGGCCCTTTGTGCAGGAGATTTATGCATGACAGCGGCTATTGTAATTTTCATACATGTTTCCTCTGCCTGCCTCCTCTTTGATTTTTCATGTGCTTTGTGGACATGCTTCACCACCCTTTGTGCCAGAGAATAAGATCTAACTTAGGGACGGTGACGATGGAGTGAGTCATGCCGCGGAGAGAATGAAATATTCAGCAAAATCTTATGGAACATAACGGTTACATGTTGGGATAATGATTTGTCAGAGGTCGCATCAAGTTGCTAAAGTTCCACCTCTAAAGTTCGTTGTGACGCCCACAAGATGTTCCTGGGATGGTGCAACCCAAATGCAAACGTGTGCACGTGTGTTAACCCGTGATTATTTTTTTTAGGCTGAAAAGGAAATTTTAAGTCTAAGAGAGGTAAACTGAAAGGTCAAAAAAATTTACAGAACTGTGGAGAAATAAAGTAATAAATGTTGACATCATGGTTTAGAATTCTATAAAATAAAATGTGTGCATGAAAAAAGAAAAAAGAAAGAAACATTTTACCACAAAGTAGCACTCAGGAGCAGTGTGAGATGGTGTTTTTCTTTTTGTTCTGGTGATGAGATAAACCGTATCTTTGAAGCGGACGTATGGAGAAAAGACAACTGGAATAAAGCGGTTGATATTTATTGCCACCGCAGTTATTCCCGTTGTTTTTTCTACCAATCCTGACGACCACCCCCTCCATCTCAACAAGTCTCCCCTCACATTCAGCTTCTTCGTGTTTTACGGAGCAGCAGATTTGTGTGCTGTCCTCTAAATCATTTCCCTCTCTAGCAGATTGCTCCCCACTGGAATATTGGCCTGACAGCCCTTTTTCCCCCCCTCCTTCTACTTCCCCAGTGGACTCATTTACATTTATGCACGCAGCAATTAATTACAGACTGGCGCTGGCCTTGTAAATTAGAGGGAGCTGAGGTCGCCCTCATTAATTGCCCCTGACAGTTAAAGCCTTGTTTGGGTCGTGACAAGGTTGATTTTAGGCCGGGACACTGGAAGCTTTGCAAAGACTGGCGTGTCTTCATGCATCTGATATCATTTTGGGGTAAATTAACATGTTTCTTGATGACTATGTTATTGTGTGCTAGTTTTTTTTCTCTTCTCTTGGACACAGAAGCATTTTGCAGTCTCTGTGTTCTTGGCATCCAGAGGTCACCATTCCATTCTTTGTGTTTTGTCTTCAGAGTAATGTCTTGTGTATTCTGGGGGTCTTTCATCCAAATGCTTGCGTATGGGAGTTTTCAATAGGCCCAGGAGTCAAGCAGGCAACTTCTCACGGTTTTGGCCTTTTCATGCGAAGACGCTCCAACTTCTTCCAGCTCCTTCCTTCACAAGGCCCTCCTTTCTTCTCTGTCACGCAGCGATGTGTTTGTGCATACCTCACCAGCTCGACAAAAGAAGGGAGAGATCCTATTCACTTTTGCCTTTGACATTCACCTCTTGTTTTTACAATCTTTCCAAGGCGCGCTGTTTGCACAGTGGAACAGGCTTTGTCTTGAAGAAGCGGGACAATGGTGAGCACCATAATGTAATCTCCTAAGGGTGGTGAGCAGAGGGGTGAGGTTTAGACATATGTGCTGGCGCTTGCCCCTACTGTCCTCTGTCTCCCTCCCACCTTTAACTTTAGCAATATTTCATGTTAACAGCGACTTGGGAGAGAAATGCGTGTTGTCACTTAAGCTACTGTAATGTTCGCCCAGGTATTCCGTGAAGGGAACACAAAGGCTTTTCACTCATGCAAACATCCCCTTCCCTTGTTGCACCTTTAAAAAAAAATGTAAAAAAAATTCTGTAGCAGTTTGGCCACCCACGTGCAAGACTTCAATCCTTTCTTCTCCTGCTGACATAATAAGGAAACATTATCCATTCCTCGACTTAACTAAATGTTTTAGCAGTCTAAACATCACTATCTATCTATCTATCTATCTATCTATCTATCTATCTATCTATCTATCTATCTATCTATCTATCTATCTATCTATCTATCTATCTATCTATCTATCTATCTATCTATCTATCTATCTATCTATCTATCTATCATCTATCATCTATCCATATCCATCTATCCATCCATCCATCCATCTCATCCATCCATCCATCCATCCATCCATCCATCCATATTCCCTTTATTGCTTGAATATCTAGGTGTGTATAGTTTAGCGAAAGGCAGGAGTAGCAGCACATTGTTTTGCTTTAGGGCTTGTTGTACAAGCTACGTTGTTTCATTTAGGATGTCACGCTTCAAGGACAGAGTAAAGAAAGCAGCAGTATTCTTAAAAATTGAAATTCATAGAACAAATAATTTGTGCAAAAGTTTTTTTTGTCAAACTAATATTTGTAAACTGTGATTGTGAATGAATCATACAACCTCAGAAGCACTGTCTATATGTCTGTCACAGTTTCATAGTGCACAGATTTAAGAGTTCAGTGCTAATAGTTGCACACAGCAGGTTTCCCTTCTTACGGGCCCAGAGTGAAAATACTAAAAAAAAAAAAATCTCTGAAACATTACAAGGCCTGGATGACATGGCCAGTGGCCCTCAGAGAGGCAGTGTGCGCTATAAGTGCATCATTTATGGGTCAAGTGAACCTCATTTTGGTTTAATTGCCCATATGATTAGCTGGAACCATGCACTGTTTCCTACGGTGCAGACATGGAAGTGGCAGCACAGAGCCTCATGCAGCGCCACGCTCATTGAGAGCGCTTCCGCCTAATAGAGTTCCATTGTTCTTTCTCCAGTGTGTCCACGATTGCACAAGTGGCATTGACAGCTGCAACAAGACAACATTTGGGACTGCGCATATTTTGTTGCGTGAATGCGTGCATTCATTGTGCAGGTGCTGGCCTCGCTGTGAACATAACACAGGGTATCTTCGTGCACGGTATTGCTCACCTCTTTTTCTTAAAAAAAAGTTCCCTAATGCAATAATGTCACAGCTTTGGTTTTTGTCTTTTGTCTCAGACCTTTTGTTTTGCTGCTTTCAGTATCTATTGCAAATATCAGACACTTTCCCCGCTGCAGCTGGCTCAACTGTAGGGTGACATGTGCCATTTTACAGCTGTTGGACAGTGGGCCAAAAAGGTAGCTGTTACTTCCTGCAGTTGTCAGGAGAAGCCTGGAATGGCTCTATAGCCTGGATCTCCTATGTCAGGTCCTCCCTGAGATGAGGATCTGACAAAGTGGTGAAGAGCAGCAACTGAGCATGAGTGTGCAAGCACAACGTATTAAAGGAAAAAATAAAAACAGCCAGTGTGTGTCACCTGGTCTATAAACGTCCATTTGAGTGCTCACTGCTTCCAGCGAAGAACTGGGTAAATAATTCCTGCATTAATTTACTTCAGATGACTAGCTCTCTTTTTGTTCTTTTATATTTCAGGCTCTACAGTACACACATTTATAGCAGATCCGTTGGGTATAAGCACTGTTTACACATTGCATATGCACATGTGGACATGTGCAGAAATCCTGCAGAAAACACGCACACCAGCATAAGCCAGTGGGTCCTTACACACAGGATTTTTGCTGAGTCTGTGCATTTTTTTGCGGCAGTGCTCCTCTACTGGACAGCCAGCTGTCTCTCCGATTACCCAGCATCCTCCAGGTGTCAGATCTGCCATCTGCAGATGAGTGGCAGGGTGTGTGGACGGAGGAATGACGGGGGAAAAGAGGGAGAGAGAGAGGGGGGTCGGTTAAAAAGAAAGAGAGGAAACAGAATAACTGGTTCTGCAGACATCTGGAACGTGTTCAGACGGGTCAGCGAGAGCTGCGGAGTGTGAACGCTGCTCAGGGGAATCCAACTCGCAGTCACTTGATTGAGAAAGTGGCTTTTTGAGTCAGTGGCTGCTCAAGGCAAAGACAGAGAGACACACAAAGAGAGTTGCATCTTACAGAAATGTTTGCAGGGATGTTTCACCAAAATGTGTTTTTACCCATTATTTGTTATCAGTTTTATTATCAGAACTTCTTTGATTTTCTCCATTCAGAATAAGATTCCGATTTAATTGTGCCCTGAGAGAAAAATGCTTCTACGAGAGAATCATTTGGCTGATTAAAGACATGAATAAAAGATCATATAAGCCCAGTGTTTGCTTTTTTCTTCGTTGCTCTCAATTAGACTCAAATGGTAGAATCAAAGGGGTGTTTGTATGGCCCCCTTTGTAGCACTTAGATGCTGTGTTTGGGTGACTTGATGATGAGCGGCATCAGAAAAATGCTGCTTTGGTGTGTTTAATTGCTTTGTCTGTCGTTGTCTGCACAGACTCTCTCTTTAAGAGCCTCCTTATCCTGGTCAGTTCTTTCTTTCATAAATTAATGACCTTCCTCTCTTAATTATGACTATCTCTCTCTCATCCTAGGGCTCCCTCAGAGTGATGACTCACTCCATCCTGATCATGGTACCTTCAAAGTGTTGTCATTATTTGTTATTATCCGGTTTAGCAAATGACTGCTTGTGGTTTGCACTTGTGTGTGTGTGTGTGAGTGAGGCTATAATGAGGCTGACCCCCGGTTAGCTTCGAGAGTGAGAGTGGGTTATTTTAGGAATGGTGAGCTGTCCACCTGATGAGAGATTTCTTTTCCGTGCTCTCGCTGGAATCAGCTTTTAAAAGAAAATATCAGACATCGCTAACCACATTAAGACAGATTTCAGCCAATTTCTTCTTCTTTTTTTTAAACTTCAAAGCCGCGTACAAGAATCACGTTGTTTGTCATTTGTTGGGCTTTGCGTGGCTCAGTGTGCGCCGCTGTTTGTGCAGGGTAAAGTGCTGCGAAAGAAATACACTGATCCTCTGTTGGGTCTGCCGCGGACTTGATACAGGAGCTCTGTTCTGTCATGAACATCCGCTACAGAGAGCTCCCAGGTGGGGTGAGAGTGTTCACTGTGCTCCAAGAACAGATCCCAATTCAAATTTTCATAGTTTGTCAAACCATTGCTGGCGTGATGCAAAAAATGTAGCACTGAAAAATATTTCCTGATTTGCATGGCAAGGCTGTCACCCTGTAGGGTCACATAAAATGTCAGTTTTCATCTCATCATAGATGTTATCTGACAAAATATTCCTTGTTTTTTTCTGTTTTGCTCTATTCTAGGTGATGTTCATGAATTTTAAAGTGCATCCTTAAGTGTGAAGAGGGTGTTGGAGCTGAAGCCTCTTATTTCTGTAAGTTTTCCTCATCCATTGACATGACAAGTACTTTCTTGCACTGTATCACCGCCAGCTTCTTTGTGATTTTGTGCCACTGCTTGGCACCTCGGATAACAGCTTCAGTAACAAGGCAGATGATAAGCTGTTGCAGAGAAAACACTATTGTTTTGGCAGAGCAGCACAGAGCGGCTCTCGCTGGTGTTTGAACATGCCAGGTTTTGCACCAGTGGTTGTGTTACCTGAGTTGCGTGTGTGTGTGTGTGTGTGTGTGTGTGTGTGTGTGTGTGTGTGTGTGTGAATGCTAGCCCATGTTAACAAAACTGTATCCAGCTATTTGCTTGTCAGCCACCTCTCACTCCTCCGTTGCTACAGACAGACTGCTTTTGATTTTGTTTCGCAGCAAATGCAGTCCTCCACTCCTGGTAGTGTTCTGTCCTGTGTGTCCTCAATTGCCGCTTTCACTTGGGTGAAGAAAGGGGTCTTTTAAAGGCTCCCACAGGCATCACTCCAGGAACCTCTCACTGCTGGGACCTACAGTGTGCCTTTTAATGGACTTTCTCTCTGTGAGCAATAAAGATTATATCTGGAGTCAAATAGTGCTGCAGGTAACACTAGCCTAAATTAATCGGGTGAAGTCGCTGGGGCTGATCTCAGTGGTTTCAGCAGAGACATATGAAATGTACAGATGGCAGAGGTTGAAGAAAAGAGTGATCTGACCATCTGGCTAATCCTCCTGTTTAAGAATACCTATTAAGGCCCTGTCTAGTGCCCCTTGTGTCACTGGTAGGTCAGATCATCTTTTATCACAAACTAGAACTGCGGTTTGCTACCTGGGTATGGGACCAGTGCAAGAGGTCACAAGATAAATAAGCCAGGTTACGGATGGAAAGAAAGATAAAGAGAGAAGAAAGTGGTTAAGAAGATGGATGGATTGATTACTGAGTGTACTTACCCCTTCATCCCTCTGAAGTATGAGTAAAAATCAAAGAAAGCACCACTTTGGTTAAACTAAAAAGAATGATCAACTAGAGCAATTTAGGGAGCAATATTGTGGCTCTGTGGAATCCTTTCACAGATTTTGTTTTGTCATAGATAAAAGCGCTGAAGTAAGGAACTGTATAAAGATTGGGGGAAAAAACCCAGGTGACTTAGGCTCGCTTATAATTCTATCAAACATCCTTAATTTCATCAGCTGATTTGCAAACTCAAAATCAAATTATTCTGTCTTTTAACATGCAATTGCTTTTCAAATCCAATAACATAACGGTAAGATGACAAGTGGACCCTCGTAACAAAATCACAGTCTTTATTGGGTACCAATCCTGTCGTGACAGCGATGATTTATGGCATCTTTGTTTCACAGGACTTTGGAAGGAAGAGGATGTTGTGTGCTTGAGTTACAAAAATTGAAGCCTTAACTTGCTATAAATATCCAGCGAATGATCAGAAGAGCAGTTATGTGTCTGTGGCGTCACTGGGCAGTCCTCCAAATGTGAAACAGGATAATGTCAATTATTGCGTGTTCACATTTAGTGTGTGGAAAACTACATTTTTCTTCTTCCTTTTTTGGTGAATCCAAAATGTTTTAATGCTCCATAAGGGAATTAGGATCAGAGCTTATATACCCATAAACTGACACACCATGTCCACGGCACGGGATTTCAAGCTGTAGGCGATATTAGTGTGGTCTTCTGAAAATCTCAATCAGAGCCGTAATGAGCAGTAAGGAAGACCACTTTATGCAGAATGATAGCCCTGTGTTCAGAGCTCTGTTGTTACACATAGCTGCTGTAATAGAAGTCATTTGCAAAGAGTTAGACAAGTTACCAGACAGCAAGCAGCTGTTGGGATGATTCGTAGTAAACAAATGAGCTAATAAGCTAATGAACCCACTGAGGTTACCTGTTTGGCCTCCCCCAGGAAAATGTCCTTATCTGCTCCACGACATTTGACTTTAGCTTTGTGTGAGAACTCAGCTGCATTACTGCTAATGGGCAGCATCTAACAACATTTAGTGTTGCTTAGTTAACATTACGCAGTTAACCTCATGTTAATCTTATGTTAGCAGAACTCTGTTGTGTCCTCTTCAAGTTGTACAATTAGTTTACTGTTCTGATTCATCCACACATATGACTTTTCTGTGGTGGACAGGATACCTTAAAAGGACATTTTCAGGGATGGGAAAAGAGAAGTGAACTGCTAGAGTACATATGCGTGAGTGTTATGTATGTTGTTGTTTCCTATATGTGTTTGTGCTTGTATGCGCGTTGGTGTTTTGCACACTCATGCCTCATCAACATCCCATCAGAGACCCATCTGGTTTTCTTTGAAGAGGCTCGTGGAGCTGCAGCAGCCCTGGCTTTAAGGCAGGGGCAAGCCAGCAGCAGTTCCTCCCCACTTACACATAAGTCCATGGTGCAAGGCCCTCTGCCAGTAACATTATAGACCGACCCTTGTGGCTACTTCCCAAACCACCCAAGCTCATACCCCACTTTCTCTCTTCTATTGCCCTTGAAATGGGGCCTGCTCTAAATATTATCTCCCCCTGTGCTTTATCCCTCCGTTTATCCCTAAGTCTGCAGAGAGAAGAAAGGAGCCGTGGGGCTTAGTCACTTTTTCCCTTCTCTTCTCCTCTCTCCAAAACCACAGGCAGCGGCAGCGGCTTCCTGGAGATGAGCGCTTTTGTCTGTTGTGTGACCGCTGTGGCTTTAGGCAGATCCTCCTCTGATGAGGTAATGCGCAAGCTGGATGATCAGGCAGAGGGAGAAAGCAGGGAGGTGTAGGAGAGGGACCTCAGTTTGGATCTATATTTTAACCTTTGATTTATCGAGCTGGTTCTTACATCCACATCCTGCTTCACATGGAAGGCTGTTGACTTTAATCCCTGGATCAGAGACACAGTTGGCAAAGTTGAACTGCAGACTACTGATGAGTGGCGAGTGTCTGTGAAAAAAGGTTTAGCACACGGGAATATTTCTTGCATTTCCTCTGCTATTGGCTCCATTAGTAATCAGTAACTCTTTATCATTTTGGGAGTTTGTTTCCGCAGTTGCAGCAAAAAATATTCATAAACATTTGTTGCTGCAAAAGTTACAAAATCATTTTGCATCGATATACAGAAACATTTCAGTATTTGCAGATATCCAGATCTTGTCTTGAACTGTTGTGAAATGAAGCAACACTTTCATTATTCCCATTATTCACTTTGTGTTTCAGCTGCTACTTAAGAATTTCTTCATAGATTAAAAAAGGTGTCAAAGGTTTTGTGTGATTTTTATGTGCAAATTTCCACTCAAAAAAAAAAATACTGGAAAGGAACCTGCTCATGGTTATTTGCATATGTGTCTGGACTGTAAGTGTTTCCAATGCGTGTTTGCCCATTTTATCTTTTTTTTTTTTGGTAACTGCTGCTACACTCAGACCTCGGGCCTCCTGTTAAGGAGTGCCAGCAAACTCACTGACATTAAGAATGATTGGTTTCTGTTTTACCTGCCATGGGTCATGGAGGTCTGAGGCCAGGGTCAGCCTCTCTGTTGTGGTTTGTGCTACAGGAGATGTCACCGGGTCCTTAGATCACAGTGATCCAGCGTATTATTCTCTCCAGACAATATGCTTCTATACCACTTTGCATTCTTGAACATGCCGTAGCTGGAATGAGGTTTTTTTTCCAGCTGTTTGGTTTCCTTCAACACTTCATTAAAAACAGTGGGTTTTAAATACCTTGTGTTTGAATGTTGTGTTGACTGTGTAGGTGGAAAGAAGGAAGGTCAAAAAGCAAACAGCACATCTGCAACAATGGCTCTCCTGCAGTGCAAGCACTTGCTGTTAAGAGACTTGTCTCAGCTTTATATTTACGATCAAAATTTAAGCAACCCTGAATACAGTTCACTGCAGCATCACACAACAGCATAGCAGCCTCATAATTACAGTATTCTCATTAAAGTAAAATCCTGCATCTCATTTGAAAGCTGCCATCAGCAAAAATTAACTTGCCCTAATGGCCGCTGATTGCATTCCTGCAGTGGCCAACCCCCTCCTCCAAATTTAGTGATCTGATCATTTAAGTACATGCTAGCATAATTGAGGTCTCTCCCTTGATTAGATTTGCGCCAGCTTTTAACAAAGCCTGCTCGAACTTAATCCAATGACCCCCATTGTAGCAGGAGAGGATGGATGACATCGCTCCTGGTTAGCGTCAACATCAACCGTGCCGTCGAGCAATTAGAGGCCACGCTGATAAAGTAGCTGGACGACTATAGCTAATGATACAAATGTTCTCAAAGCTCGTGAGACAACAAGCTGAAAACTGAGCCACGTTTCATAATCCATTCATCTGACTTTATACACAGAAAGTTTTCAGAAAGGACTTTGAAATGAGATTTTAAGTTCAAGGAATCACTTCGGTTTTACAAATAACAAGCTTGTTATTCATATTATATTAGGCATGCAGTAGTAAGACAGCGCCTTTCACTGTAATAAAAGAGTCCTTGGAGTAAATTTGAATGTTTATTTAGTACCAAACAAAGGCTTACACCGACTGGAGCTGTCAGAGTCAAGCAGTGTCAGTGGTTTAAGTAATGTCTCTGAGTTTTACCCAGCTACACAACATTCTTGTGTCGCAGGCCTGACCCACTGGGACTGAAACAAGCAGTTCAGCAGGGCATAGATGCGCTGTCTTTGGCTACTTCTTCTGATGACACCTGCTTGCCCATAATCACAGTTAGAGACTAAACCTCCTGCTGACCTGTGGCTGTGTGTCGCACGTTAAATCCTCTAATCTTCTCCTTTGTTCTCTGTCACCCTCGATTAGTTATGTAGCAAGAGTCAGCGAGAAGAAAGTATGTGCTGAGTTTCCAAGTACATGCCTGTGCTCAGATTAGTAACCTTTAAATGCTCCATGCATTTATGAGTCTTAGGAGCTTAACGTTGGTGTTGAAAAACATTTTTTTTAAACCAAAGGGGCTCAATATACACAGGTTCCATCTAACGTTGTAAACTTGATGGTGAGAAATTATGACTGGCTGATGTTACAGTTTTTTTTAATATTTTGAAAACAACAATAATAATTAGCATTTTAATCATGAAAAACTGACACAACCAAAATGTTACAAATGCTACATAAAATTAAAGCCTTCATGAGTGACTCCATCACACACATTCACCTGACACAGAATCGTAGCTGATGTTTAGCTTCATTTTATCCTGCAGGCGACTATATGCAGTTAGGCTATGTCCGACTGATCTTATGATATAAGCGTCTTTTTAAGTACTGTGAGGGTTTTGAGGGAATCAAGACTTTGTTTATTGCTTCTTCCCATCTATTCTGTGTCTGTAAACCCTCTTCTATTCTTAACAATAGGATTTCACTATAAGTAGGTCTGGACAAGTTGAAGCTCACCTGTTCAAGCTGTAACTAATCATAGGACTATCTTGGCCTATAAGGTGACACGGGATGAGCAGGCATGCTGGTATGTAAGGAGGAACAAGAAATAACACAAGCAATTTTTGGATAGCAGCCCAAGTTTGTGAAAGGCTGTTTTCGAAATCAAAAGTTGCTTGATTAGCAGTTTCAGGATGTTTTTGCAATGCTTTTCTGATGTACTTTACTAAGTTTAGGCATTCAGTACAGGCAGACGAAGCATAGCAGGCCGGAACATTTAAATTGAAATAACTCAGAGTATGTACACCACCTTATCGAGGTTTGTGTTTTCAGGCAATTGACAAAAGCTGACACACAATGCGATAATTTACGGGGGTAACAATGCTGTATTATGTATACCAGAGACACTTAAGACTGAAGTAACTGGGAAATGAATGCAGGCCAAATTTATGTGCTTGTGTTTAAGAGGGCGAGCAGCTCTAGAGCATGTTTGTCAAAGCCTTTGGATAAGGCTCCAAAATACTTGGCTCCTTTTCAAATGCCGGTTTGCTTGCTGATAATAGAGACAGATTTTGATGCTGCTGCCAGTTTGTTGTTATATAAAAAAGATACACGCTCAGATATGCAGAAAAAAAGCGTGCCACACAGGCGTCGCTGAAGAAAAATACACAAATCCAAATGATTTATCGCCTGGATGCTATTAATTTAACCTATGGAGTCTTACTCAATAATTAATGTCTATTGGCATATGACCCTATATGCCATACAGTAAACAGCATGTCTCATAACTATGTATGAGATCTTTAGTTAGCTAATATATGGCTGAAAGGCTCAGAGACAAGCCCTGGGTCTTAATAAATCAGCCATATCTAATGAACCCCCTAATTGTGATTTACAGCCTGCATGCCCAGTGCTGTGATGGAGAGTAAAACAGCTGTACAGAGAGAGAGAGAGCGAGCGTACAGAGGACGAGAATCATCCAGTGGCACCAGGCAGAAAAGAAACTCTGTCGTATTAAAAACATTGCTCCCTTCCAGCAACTGTGAAATTCTTGTGTGGGTCCCGTGAGACCTTTGTCCAGATATGTTACTTAAAGCGATAAAAATCAAGCAGCTGGACGAGTAACCGTCACATTCAAGTCCAACCACGAACTGAGAGCAAGCAGAGAGGGATATTTACACACTCGCATAAAGCGCTCCACCCAATCCAAGTTCTTTTTGTAAATTATTTTGATTCATTGCCCGTGGTTATTTTGCTTTCCAGTGGAAGACGTGCTATAGCTCCTTCTTCTTCTCTGTGTCTTACTGCTATACTTGCCTTTTCCTGTCCATTGCAAACTAACTGAAAACATGTCTCGTGTTGCTTGTGTGCCAGAATGTTCATATCATCCACTAGTCAGATAAACAAATGTAAGATGGATTTCATTATATTATGCACAATCGATAGACTGTCCACAGCTGACATCAGTCTTTCTGGAACGATCAACTCCACCTTAGTATTAAATATTTGCCCTGTTTCAAGGACTTAAGTCATTGTGAACATCGACTGCTGTGATTGGCTAGATTAACAACCTAGTTTGAAGTTAGGCCTTGTGCACCATGAACAATGTATATTCTATGCAAGGTAGGACAATGGATACTTTGTGTGGTTTAAAGAGGCTCTGATCTTGGAGCACGCACGCACACTTCTCGACACCCAAGGCTGTGGCTGTGTATAGCTTTATATGTGTTTTTACATTCTTCATATTCCAGACAAAAAAATGCACTGTGACCTATTCTGTTTTTATTGCCTGTTTTCTTCTAAACCAGCTACAGGGCTGTCTCTTCAGTATTTCATTTCTCTCTGCTACAGTATACAAGTGTTTATTGACTCATCCAAGGTATCAAATATTAACTATCACTTCATGCATAACTGTCATTTAAATAATTTCACACACACAATACACACATTGAAATATATATATATTTATATATATGTATCACCAATAATTTGCCTTCTTGACCTCTACAGTTACTGTTAAGTTTTGAATGTTCAATTTAACCATGAGGTTTTGCATATGTAGACAAAGTAGCCTTTCTTATGAAAAAACAGATGGCAAGCAAGTTTGAAAATGAATTTAGTAATTAAAAAAGTACATTTGAAAAATTTCCTTTTTTAAAATTTCCATTTTAATTTAAAAAGTGTTAATGTAAATAACTGAGGAAATGTTTTTTTGTTATTGCTGCTTTTTATTGTAAAACGAGCCACATTGTAAATTCAGTGTAAAAATGACACAATTGGACAAAGAAAAAAAAGGAATGAAACATTTAAAATATTCAAAAAGCAGCACTGAAAACTTCCCTGCTGGTACCTTCAGGGTTAATGTGAGGGAACACAAATGCACATAGAACGGACATCTGCAACAATGTTGCTGTAAAGCATGAGGAAGACACACAATGTATGCTTTAATCGGAAAGATAATTTCATAATATTAACTCCACTTTAGGAAAATGTAAAGATTTTATATTCTTGGATTTGCAGTTTCGGCTACATGCATCTATAAGCATCTGATACATTAAAAATGCAATCACATTCCCACCATCTTTACTCCTTGCATGTTGCGTACATGTTAGCCACTATCAAAATGAAGTGAAGAAAAGCCCCATGTTCTTAGCAAAGATGACTTGGTAGGGCCATCTGTACACATTATGCATTTAAAATGGTTAATAATTGAATAAAACTATGTTTTTATTGACTGACTGAAAGTAGCATGCGCCTGAATAATGCATTCATTTCATGCTAACAAATCGTCAAAGCTCTTTCTCAGATAGGGAACAAAGCTTATTGTCAGCGGATAGAGCAGCAACTGGGATTACAATGGGGACATGCAGTGAAACGACTTGTCAGTCCTAATCTAGGATTAGCAGGCTTTCGCGCCTCCCGGGTGCTCTAAAAGCCACCTGTTTGGACGCTCCTGCAGATGATGTGACACACTAGAGCTGCTTGTTTGATTCTAATTCTTTTGTTTGCATCAAAGTTTTAAAGGATTTTGGTTTTCCATTACAATGGCACGATCTAAGCATTTAAAGCATTGGACGCATTTAAAAAAATACTATTGCGGAAAATCTGCTCAAACGGAATTTGTCACTAATTGAGATCGTCCGGTCCTTTTTCAGAGCACTGTATCTGGGTATTAGCACTGATTATGTCTTTTCACCCTTGTGTTCAAAGATGCTATAAACATTTACTGTTTTTTAGGATTGCTGTGCTTTTTTTCCTAATGAAGAGCATTTTTCAGGATGTTTTTTCGGCACGTCATATCAGTGATGCGTTTCTGAGACCTGAATTCTTCTGGACCATTATATCCTCTTAAGTCAACAATTTATGAATTATAACTTTGAACAGGGTAAGCCAATGCAGTAAATTAGGACTGAAGAACACTGAACATGTCTGAGCGTGTCTGATGATTGTTCTCAAACTTAGCGAGACCCTCGAGTCCTAAAATTACTTATTAAAGCTTTTTTCTGCTGCTTGCCTCTGGGCTAATGTGATCACTCATGTGTGAGGGCAGCTGTTGTATCGCCACAAGCTTCTGTGATAACTTTGTACCGCCGCTGTCACCCTGAAATATACTTTTGAAACTTAATCCTCTGGAAAATGAACCCAATTTGATTGTTAATCTCCTTGATGTATTTGATTTAGTAAATATATTTGCATTCTTCTGAGATATTTTAACCGCACCCAGTTGCACCTGTGCAGAGTGAAACACTTTAATATTGACTCAGTTCTTAAGGATGAGTTCAAGTACAGTTAATGTCTTTCTTCCTGAAAAAGAAGGACTTTATGGTTTTGTCTTTATTCTTAAGATAATTGGATTCACCCTTCTTTACAGCTTCTCAGTGACTATATCGGAGGTCAAAGCACAGCAAGGCTTAAAACTTGTGCAACAAGCTTATTTGTGCATCACAGTGGAGTTATGCTCATTCCCAAAGGGGTCAAAGGTTTCTGGTGCCTTCCAGAGGTCAAAGGTAATTGCTTCAATTAGTGCCATCAGCTCACACAGATATATACTGTAGCATAATACCTCACATAAGGTGTTTGTCATATGGCAAGCTGTGTGTGCTTTAAGCTGATACAAATCAAAGGTGTAAAGAGGTCAGCAGAAAGCGAGATCATAGACGAGCGCATGCTGGTGTAGACATTTAAACGAACGAGCAGAACAGAAACAAATGTGTGTTGGTTTTCAAGGGTCCTCAAGTAATTGCCATCATAATGTAAGCCTTGTTTCCACCCGACTATAAAATATGCTCGTTTATGAATGTTCAGTTTTATTAAAAGTTACATAATACTCAGACTCATAGTTTTGATTCAACTTTTGGATGTGGCCTTATATTTATAATGCATATGCATGCATATATTCACAAGAAATTACACCTTTGAGCACGATTAGCAATTAAAAACATACTTTACTTTGTATTCCTCACATTGTGCTTCATTAAACAGTCTGTTTCTTAATAGTTTTTGGAAGCTTCCAACTTATACAGATACCTTGTACTTCTATAATCCTTCAGTATTTGTTACTATAAATTTTTAGGTATAATTACGTCCGCTGTTTGACTTTGTTAATGCGACATATTATGAGGCATGCCTTAAAACAGAAAATATTCACACTGACCAGGGCTTCTAACTACTGTGAGCGAGGGGCTGCAGACAAACAGTCCCTTTGAGCCACTGAGTGTTGACTTTGGTTTTCAATGGTCTCTTCATTGGTTTACGCTGTATCGTTGCCATGAAGTAGATAAATGTATATGTGTACTGTATTTGTGTTACCTAGGGGTGTGTTCACATGCCAGGAAAAATAAAAAGCACAAGGGAGAGTGTTGGTCACTAAGGCCACTTCTGGATTTCTGGGGGTCTGCGGTTTTAGTCCGGCATCATCGAGGTACAGAGGCCGAACACACAGGCCCAGAGCATAATGAAGTGTGTTTACGCCCACTTGACAAACGATGCATTCATAATTTGGTAACCGTTCCACCGTTGGCTTTGATTAAGATTTTTACATCAGCAGGACTAATGGAGACATCAAACCCTGTGTTTGCTCCAGGTGTCCGTATGATGACAGATGAAATCCTTAAACTGCATTTTTTTCATGCTGGGGAGTATAAAAATATTTTCTTTCCACATTCTCATAAAGTAGGAAGGATTTCTTGTTTTGTTTTTTGTTTTGTAAATTGATACTTGGAAAAAAAAATTTTTTTCCAAGTAAAATTTTATATCATTAACATGATTTTAAAATATATTGTATATAAACATATTGCACCTGATATGGTATGTTAATGCTAATTAAATGACAGAAATCCACCAAATCTTCTTTTTCTGTCTTTGTTTTTGTTTTACTGATTTTCAGTGGCTCATCTGACAGACTGAACATTTTATAGTTCTGATCTCACTGTGTGGAACCAGTTTAACATCGGCACCATATTACTGAAGGTACAAACTACACCTTATAACCAATCAGCAGTTAATAGGGCCGTCTCTCATGTAGAGAAATATGTTTGTTTGGTCTATTTCCAGACGTGATAGAAATAAAATGTTTTCTATGTAAGTTAGTTGGGCAGCATTATCCCCTGTGCCTGTGTGGGTTTTCCCTGTGTTCTTTGTGTTCATTTGTGAAAGTGTGGAAATTCTGTGTTGGCACTGTTAAAAAAACATTTATAACATTGCCTCCAAACTATTGCATATCTGGTATGTAAACTGTATACCAACATCTTCACCACTTGTGTTACACCAAGTTGTTAAACCAATTATATGAATAAACCTTCAACATGTTGTGTCTGTTGCAGACAAAAATTGACGTCATCTGCCCTCACAGAGGCAAATGACATCGTTTAAATAAAGTTAGAAATTTAAAAAAGCTTTCTTTCAACTATTAGATTATATTCTTACAGTTTAGAATCACACCAGTCTGTTAAATAAGAGCTAAACTTGTACTTTGTACCTTGCCTAAATGCTTCTTCTACCCTTCCCCTCTGAGTGCCTTGTGGTTGTAAATATTTTCTGACGTGGTAAATACACAGAGCCGCTCAGTGTAACATACTCGCACAATAAGTTCTATTTACCTGAGATTTGTGGAAGGATTTGGCTGTGATGGCTGATTGATGCAGACACTGCTGGGACCCAACAGTCATGCACAGCATCCGCCCACTGTATACCTTCTTTCATTGTTTCACCTAAGTCATGAAAAGGTCAGAGAATACCTGCCTTTGCGTGTGATACGAAACTACAGCAGTGAAATAGAACAGCTACTTGTTGGCTGCACAGCTACAGAGCTGCCTCTGTAAGTGAAATCCAATGAGCTGGAGTTTCAGAAAACAAAACTGCTTTTCTTGCTATTAAGCCAGTGATGAAATTGGCTGGTTTGGGGGGGGTAACTGCTGCTGCTATTGAACTTTTCTATTTTGGGCAAAAGACCCATGATGAGAAATCTCTGGGAGAAAACAGGGCAGCATGTGTGTGTTCACATTCCACATGTCTGACCTATGACAGTGCCCTCTGTTTGCAGCGCTCTGCGATGATCTAATGAGAGTCCAGACAGACATAAGATTTAGGAGTTGGGGGAGCTGCTCTCATCAAGTCCAGTTCTCCCTCTTTTTCTTTATTTATCCATTGAAAGAAACCACATCACCCATTCACACCTGTGAATTCTCAATGAACTTCATTGATGGTCACTAAACAATTCCTTACGTTTTCAGCAAAGCGAACGAACAAAATCAAGTATGTTTGGATATTGTTTGTTGTTCATGAATTTTAAGAAATTTTTCTGGTTCATATCAGCTCATTTTATATTACATCTACTTTTAATTTCATTATGAGAATGTTCTATTGGAAAGCTAATGCAGAATTTCATGTTGACGTATGCCAGATCAAAGAAACTGGAACTTAAGAAAACATCGGAAAATAGGAAAAAACGCTGCACAAGTGCACAAAAACCTCACGAAATACGACCCAAGTGTTTCTGGAGAGACAAAAATGTGACGAAAAAGTTGCAGAAATGACAAACTAACAGTAAACGGGTGATAAAAAACATATATCTACAGTCTTATACGAAACACACATTACTGATATGCTTTAGTTTCTGTCCCATTAACGTCTCCTCCAAAACACTTCTGCTGGGCTTTGTTGTGTTCTTGTATTTATTGTTGTAAACACCAGTGATAATGTACAACTTTTGAGAAACTTGAAATGCATGGCTTCTACAGTTTTCCATGCGTAATGGAGAACTTTTAATGACAGTGGCAGTGTGGTTTAATGCTCCAATAAAATGCTAAACATCATGGCTAAACTAGCCCACTGCTCTGCTCTTAGCATCAAGCACTTTTTTCTGCAAACGTCTCCCTGCGTTACTTTGTTGAGTTTAAAAGTGGCATATAATGTGTAGACATGCAAAATGGTATTGTGCGAATGCCATTGATAATGTCATCTTTCTTGCAGAGAAAGACTTGGAGAAGGGCCTCAGTGTTCCATTTAAAATCTTCGGTTTGGTCTCTTTCACCTTATTTTCTTGTTGGGCCTGTCCAAAAGACTAACAATTCCAAGAAAAGTCCTTATTTTCTTTCTCCTGATTTTTTCTCCCTTTCTTCTTATTCTCTGTCTCTTTGGTATTTCCCACTTCCTTAGTTCTGTAAAGCTGGGACGGCTGGAGATTTTACACCCAATTGGTTGAGTTGGGGGCCTTTGTCGGAGCCCTTCTCCAGCTCCACAAGTGGCAGAAGGGACCTGGGTTCTGAATGGCGCTTTGTGTACTGTTTTTCTAAGAGGGGGCCCTCTCTCTCCCGCTCTCATCTGTCACAGGTCCCTCTCCGTCCACGCTCCACAATGCCTGATTGTTTCTGCCAAGTCGCCAGGTTCCAGGCCAGATCTGAACAACGCTTTCTTGCCAAATACCGACCCTGGTTTTCGTTTTTCTTCCACACACAAAGGGATTCTAAGTTACTGTCCACGTTTTAGAAGGAGACTTAGATAGCTGTCCACCACCAGCACTTTATTTGCCGAGTGCATTTGAGAGCTAAAGGTTGTAAAAATTTCCATCGACAGCAAAGGAAAGAAAGGACCATAAACCAAAAAGGAAAAATTGCTGGGCATACATTTATTGTGATTATTAAAGACAGTAGGTGAAAAACGTGCATATTACAAAGATTTAATAATGATGCTATTAACAGCTTGTTGGATTCCTGGAGTCACATTAAAAAACAAAAACAACAACAACCAAAGCAAACACGGAAAACAAAGCAGAAAAACTATAAATGCACGGGGATGAACAATTAAGACTTCTCATTCAACAGTGCATGCTCTGTTCAGTTATCAAACAGGCAATCTAACCAGTATCACTTTCCAAGAAACATCTTAGGCAGGAGAACCGTTTCCAGGGGAAAGTCTTGATGTTTTTCTAGATATCTGACAATATGAAAAGGCTTTGGGAGAGCCTCGGAGTGATGCCTGTGAAAATGAATTTGTTTTTCAGGTACTGGTGTAACATTACCATCACATTAGTGTTTCCTGAGAGGGCCTCGGCATAGGAAGACTTTCTTTTTTGTCCGTCTCACTGGGGGAAGGTTGTTTCTTTTCAGTCATAATAACTCAGTTTCTGCCTACGTGTCAGGCGACATTTTGTTAATGAGTCGTGTCGAGACCAAAAAAAAAAAAGCTGCTTCTGTAAATTAGGACACATAAATGTGCAGACGACTATGACCATACAGCTCAAAGACAACAAGGATTAGTTATTAGTTATAGAGCATAATTGATTTTTAACATATACTGTCATGTCCAGCTGTCTAACATGCCTAAAAAAATACACCTAACTCTCCAAGTCTCTTATTGTCTTTAGAAAACAGTGGCACAAAGAAAAATGATCACATGTTTTTCTTTCATTCTGGCTTCAATATTCAACACTTTTCTTTCACTGTGATGGTTTTATTGCAAATATAAAAATGTGTTCATAGTTTCATAGTGTAGCTTTAGAAGGTAATGTGAAAAATGTAAAAAGTCAGCCACATTTCTGTCATGCACTAAAAGAATCTTTTTTTTTTTTGGTATAGCATGCTACTCTGTCTAATGATCAGGTCATGAAATACACCGTTTTCTAATCACAAAAGACCTGCTTGCCATGCTTACCAATAAACCCTTGTACTGTTGCATGGAGAAACCCAATCACTGGCAGTTAAGAGTCTGGGCATTCCTGGCCATATGAGACACCAGTTCCAAGAAACTAAGTCTTAAGCTCCCTCATAAACACAGCACCAGCAATATTGTCAGCTAAATATAGGCTGTCTTCTGTATTCTCCCTCCCCAGTTGCCCATCGCTCTCTCATCGCTCCAGTTTGGATAACCTGAGTTGATCGTGGATTATGGTTTGCTGTTTGTTGGTTGTCTGGGCTCTTACACTCATATCGCTGTGTAATACAACGAAGGCCTGAGAAATTCAAAACCCGCACTCTTCTACTGAATTTAAATCTGGCTGTGAATGGATGGCACTGCTGGCCAGTTGTAAAAATGAATAAAAACCTGTACTTTGAAACCTGGATGACTTGTAAAGAAGGCTCGTTAGACTTACTTAAAATTGGGTTTGAAAGCTTGAAAAAAAAATCATCTGGATTAACCTACATGCATCAAATAAACTGCATTTCATTACTGCAGTAAAAACTGCAATAATAAGGTTCAGTAAAGTAAAAAGTAACAAGAAAAAAGCAACATAAATGAGAACAGGTATAGAATTTCTCAGTAAAATTGGTTACATTGTATTTCTGATGGGTTTCAGTCTATAGGACTATCATGGACTATTAATGGTTATTAACATTTTCAGGTCTCACTTTTCACAGCATGCCACTATCCACCCTCCTCTAATTTTTCCTGCATCGCAGAGTCGGTGGAAGCTGCGTTCCACCAGAGGTAGTAAGAGACAACATGCACTGAACATTACGACCCTCGCATTCACTGAGCAAATCACTCAGCTACTGTACACACAAATAGACACACAACAGTTCTCAAATAATCAGTCTGGACCTGCGCTGGAACTGAGCTTCCCATTCCTGTCCTCTCTATCCTTTTTCCGGTCTTTGCATTTTTATTTTTTATTTTTTTGCTCCCTCGATTCATTTCACTCTTTATTAACTGCTTCTATCTATTAAATACTTTTTCATCTTCTTCTCCCTCCTCGTGCATTCAGACTGCACCCCCGCTCCGCCCTTTCAGACATTTGACTGAGGGTCAGATGTAACACTTAAGAGCACCCAGGAGGCTGCGTATATCAGAGAGACAGCCTGCTCTGACTCACTGAGCAGCCGATGCTGAAGTAGTAATCAGTTTTTCACTGAAGCTGTGTGTATGCATTTGCGTGCATGTGTGTGGAAGGGTGGGTGGCACCGGCTATAGTAATCACAGCAAAAGCAGCTCAGAGCAGGCTGATCCATCAGTTGTCACCTAACAGTTTAGCTTAGATTTGTGTTTATTAATGTAGAATTGTTTATGTATTTAGTGTATTTGCGCTTGTGTGTACTCGTATATATGTTGAGGACAAGTGAGCCCGTGTTTAGATTAGACCTCCTTTCGTCTAAGCCCGTAGGAAGGCAGGGTTTAGCTGTGGTCAGCAAATGTCCTCACAAGTAAAGTCAAATGAAAGGAAATCATTACAGAAAATGATGCATTAGCCTGGCGACTCAGTCTGAGACTAATATTAGAAAAAAGTGAGATTTTTCCACTTAAACTCGGCAGCCTATAGCGTCTGCTTTTGTAACAGCTCCGAGGTGATGAGAGGCCTTGATGCTGCATAATAGATTAATAGATTATCCCCACGAGAGTGGATTTGTGTGTGTTTGCCCGCTTGATGTACATTCAGGATGAAAACATGTGAGTCGCGCTGCATGAGTGCCTGAGTAAATACCAAAAATATGATATGTACTTTAAATTGTTTGTGTGTGACTAAACCATAATTACATGTTTCACATTCATGTCTCTGCATTTAAATAAAGTTGTGGCTTTGAATTATCGATTCAAATGCATGGTTGTGAAATGATCCAACAGTGTTTTGTGGCTTTTTTTGTGCAGTCAGTGGTGGAAAAAAATAAAATCTAAAATTATTTAACACACTAAAAGTAGAAAACTGCATTTTTGGCACAGTTTGATACTGATGATACTGCTAATTTACACGAACTAACCTCCAGCACTTAAGAAGAGTCCAATCGTGATAATATTGTTATGAAAAGAATGTCTGTCAAAACAAAATGTAACAAAACACTTTGTGTCTTTTGTTTTGGAGCATTGCTCTATTTTCCCGTGCTGGTGTGTCATTGTTTGCAGTTTTCCACAGAAAATGCATCACGGTTTCCAGGAAGGTTTTGGCTTTAGTCTGGCTGGTGACAAATATCTTTTAGTCTTTATCATTGTGAGAACAGCAGCACTAGTCGGCAGCTGTTCATGTGTCACTTCAGTGAGCATCCATCCTGGTAGACATAACTGCAGTTCATAAACCAAAGTTAAACCCTTAATTTTTTTTCCTTCCCAGAATGATGTCTTCCATGCGAGCAACGCCTCCCTTTCATCCACCGCCCGAGGAAGCAGAAGTGATTGGTCAGGACAGTGCAGGCTGGGTTGGTGATGAGCACGACGGCCCAAAGGAGACGGTGTCGCCTTCTTTGCATGACCAGTCCCACCCAGATGAACTGCAGCCAATCAGAGAGAAACCAACAGACGCTGAGTGGGAGAGTGTCAGTCCTGCTGTGATGGTGAGAAGTGAATTAGGCCAAGAGCTTAGAAACTGACCATAATACTATAACTCAGATTCACACAAATGTGGGTGCGCACAGAGTACACACTCGGGGCTCACAAATCATAAAACACCTGTGAGAATATATGCAGGAATACATAGGGTGTGCAAATTCTCATGCCTAATGATATCTTTGCACTATTGAGTGAGCACAAGGTGTAGTGGACACACACACAGACACACACGCATGCACCGGTAGTTCTTTCTGACCTGTGTGCTACAGGCAGTGCTGCAGGCAGCCCAGTGAGGGATCTCGTTTAGAGAGTTATACCCCTGGCCTCCTCTCATCTCCACAGCCTGCTTTGGTGTGTGTGTTTGTATGTGTGTTTGAGTGTGTCTGTTAAGGTGTTAGTTACTTGGCTTCAGGTTCTGTGGGTCCCTAATGGACAAAATGTGTTTGGCTTCACCCTCTGAGGAAAGGGGAAAGTTTCCTCTGGTATCATTGTTGTGGTAGAGTTGAATATTTTGGTGAAAAATGTCCCATTTTTTAAAATTACTTGCGTTACTGAAGCATGATTATGGCTCTTTAGATATTTTGAAATTGTTACTCAGTTATACTGACCCATGCCCAGTGCACAATAAGAGCTGTAAATGCAGTAATTCATTAACAACAATATTCAAAAACCTGACTTAACATCGGTATCAGACTTCAAAGTTGCCTGAAGGCAAAACTTTTCATGAATATTTGAATTTTCACTCTATATTTTTTTCCTTTTTTCTCTCTATTTTTATCTCCAACTTACACACTCACATGTGTAACCATTGTCCCTCATGGACCAGCACAGGACACTGGTGAAAACCTATAACGAAATAATCTTTTCAAGTGTTCAGAAAGAGGACAGGTGGTGCTGGGTCAGAAAGTAACAAAGTGCAATGTTTCAAACTGTAAAAAGTCATAAGGTAAAGCTGCAACACTGCCCAAAGCAGCCACTGACCAGTGAAACATGGGACGTCCTTGTGCTGTGGACAGAGAAGGGTAAACGACCCTTCTTAACTTCATTGCCTCACCAGCCTCCAACAGTGAGGGTCAACTTAAAACAAAACTTTGTGATTCAAGTTTCTGATCTGAGAATCAAACATTACAGCTTGCACCACCCTGCTTGTATAACTCTTGAGCAGACCTGGAAAAAAAAGCCAACACACCTGAACAATCTGTGAGTGACACACTATCTCGTAATCCTCATTACAGAGGCATCTTCCGCTTAAAGACAAAGTGCACAACAGAGCCTCCTGGAGCCATTTCAAGGGCATCTTAAGATCCCGCTGTTAGCCAAAGCCCCTTGTCTTTGAAACATAAGCCTCCTAAAGTTCTTGGAGATCCCCCCACTCTGTAAGGGGAGGAGAAAGTATCCAGAAATAACCCCAGTGTTAGAGCACCTGTGCTAAAGTGTCGGATGTTGTGTGGGACAATGTGGTCATCCTGAAGGGCTTATCTTTAGATAATTATAGACTACTTGTGCCTCTTGCTTAACTCATAACCCTGCAGAGCAGACAACAGTGGGACACACACGCTGGGGTCATCCACCATAAACAACAAAAACCCATCAGATATAACGTTAGCTCAGCACTCAGTCACCTCCGACTTATTATCAGTAAACAGCAGAGAGAGCACCCGGAGGGTGTCCATATTGTTGCTGGGGACTTCAATAAGGCATGTTTGAAATCTGTGCTCTCCAAATTCCACCAAAATGTTAAGTGTCCTACCAGGGGGGACAGTACACTGGACCATGTGTACAGTAATATCAAGCATGGCTACAGCCTAGGACAGTCTGACCACCTCTCTCTGCTCCGCACCCCTGCCTACATCCCCCTCAGGAAACAAACTCCTCCAAGCACCCAGGTCATTAAAACATTGCCAGATGATGCTCTTCTCCAGCTACGGGACTGTTTTGATCTGGTCCATGGTCAATCTTAGACCAGCAGGACCTAGAGACCTTCACTCAGTCTGTCCCTTTCTACATTAAGTGCTATGTAGAGAATGTGACACTGGACAGGAGGGACATCAAACAGGTCAAGAAGGCCTACAGGAGGAGGATAGAGGGCTTCCTCCAAGTGTGGAGAGCCATCCATGCCCTCACCAACTACAAAGGCCAGAGCCCCCAACCCCCTGACAGCAGCCTCAAATTTGCAAAGGAGCTCAACACCTTTGCTCAGTTTGAGGCCACCCCTTCCTCACACCCCCTGTGCTCCACGAAGGATGCCATCACCATCACCCTTCACAGAGCACTGAGCTGTCTGGAGAACAGGAAGAGCTAGATGAGGATGCTCTTTGTGGACTACAGTTATGTGTTCAACACCATAATACCAGACATCCTCACTACCAAACTGGACCACCTAAAGGTCCCCCCTGCATACATATGACTGTACACCAACCTACCCAACCAGCGTCAAGTATGTCGATGACACCACAGTGGTAAAGTAGGCCCAACAGTGGCTGCGCTTCCTCTGTGTCCTGAGGAAGAATAACCTGGACCAGAAGCTGCTGCTGGCCTTCTACCCCTCTTCAGTGGAGTGTGTGCTCTCCTACTGGTGCTGGGTATGCAGGGGCCACTACTAAGAACAGGAAGCCTTCTCAGAGGGTAATCAACACCACCCAAAAAAATAATTGGCTGTCCTCTGCCACCCCTGGAGGCCATCGCCAGCTCCTCCTGTCTCAGGAAAACCAGGGCCCTATTCTATTCTATTCTATTCTATTCTATTCTATTCTATTCTATTCTATTCATTATCAAAAGGTCAGATTTTTGTCACCTTGACCAAAACAGGAATTAATTCTTATTCTAAAGAGAGGTATAAAACAATCATATGCATCACCCGAGATGTCTGTGTGTGACTGTAGGGTTAAACCTCGATGTGTAATTAATGAATATATTATGAATCTATTAAAGACACAAATCAAGGTTTTTCTCAGACTACTATAACACTTTACTGGCTTTAAATTATTCCACAAATCCACTTCCACCAGCACCAGATTGCATGTCTCTGCGGTCATGCTGCTCCTTACGTGTAAGCACCCTCAACTGAAAAAACACTTGCCAGGCTTGGCCTTCTCACAGTGTGTCTCAGTGGATTATACACACGTGACCCTGGCAGTATAAAGATATGTAATGGAGTATCACCATGTTGTTTTTGATGACAGATAGATCAAGTACTGTGCTCGTCATGTTCTGTCAGTTGCAAAATGCAATCCTAAGTCTGATATTTGGCATGTAGCACCAGCTGACCCATGCCCAGGCAAAGCGCAGTAGAGCAAATAAAGTACAGGCTCACTCCCAAATAGTACTACAGGGATACATTAAAGAGCTTTGGGATGCATTTGTCTGAGCTGTGTTAAAAATAAACTGTTGCATGAATTGAAATGCTCTCTCACAGATATGCAGTACTTAATTACTTTCTATGGCTCGTGGGTTTGAACTCTCATTTTCTATTTCTTCCAAGGACAATGAAAGCAGTAAAGGTGGCTCAGTCTACTCTTACCGGACTACCTCTACCTCTCCAACCAAGCCAGAGGAGTGTCCAAGGGATCGCGGGGAGCCTGTGATTGGCCTCGCCTTTGGGACGCCAGAGCGCCGCAAAGGGAGCCTGGCAGACGTGGTGGACACACTGAAACAGAAGAAGCTCGTGGAGCTGACCAAGACAGAGCAAGACGGTAAGAAAAAGGTCTTCAGTGTATATGTGTGTTTATGTGTGTGTGTATGTTTTATCACCAGTGGACCTGAATCTTTACATTTCAGGCTAGCCTTTTATTCGAAGCTGCAGGCTGTGGAGTAACACTGCTCTTCCACTTATAAACATTCAGTTTAGCTAACTTGAAGATAACTTTATACATCTAAGAAACAGCGCTGCTTTGGGTGGGTTTTTTGGTTTCACCTGAAGGGCTTTGGGGGAGTTTTAGTAGCTTAAATGAGTTAGAGAAATGGTCTAAACACATAGTGGAACATTTTTTTATTTATTTCAAACAAATTTTCCATATTGTCCATTTTCTAGTCCTACAATTGGTGAACTGTTTGTCTTCCATTAAAATAGATTTTAAAACTTTAGCAAAGGTCCTCATTTGTTGCAGGGTTAAGAGCTATCTAGATGAGTGAATATATCACAGTGATACATTAACACACTGCAGGACTGCATCTTTATTCTAGCTTTTCACAGAAGTGATGCAGTTTTTACTCAGTTTCCCTTCCACATAAAGCAACAACAACCTTTGCTCACCATTTTGTTCTCTTTTTTTCTGAAAACTTCCTCTCCAGAAGATCTTTGAACGTCTAAAATTACAACTGACAGATCCCTCACTCGTTAGATCACAGTATCAATCAGTGAAAACACAGGTTTCCCTTTCTCCGCTGCTCCTCTGATCTACACCTCCAACACGGGAAAGGGTTGGAGTCTCCCAGCGTGCCTCAGCTTGCCCTTTTCCTCCCCAAAGCAAACCAGATCTAAAACCATCTAACACCCCTCTTTACTATTATGTGCACATAGTAATCACGATAATATCAGAGGAGTGCTTGATCTCTCTCATTTAGAGGTTTCACTTTGTTATTGATACAGTAAAATGGGCCAGATTGGATGGCCTGAAGCGTTATACAGTCCACGGTGTCTTAAGCTCTAAGACAGGAAGCTTTGCCTCTCATATTCTGCTCTCATATTCAGCAGCAGAAAACACACACTCACATCTGTGAGTGTGGCTCTTTTTGATTTCAGAACCACATGTATACTTCTGATCAACAATACCCGACCTTGCTTACTGTACAATGACGTTGGCCATTTTTAATTCGTTTTGAAGTTTTCTAAACTTATTTTCCTGTTTACTGCGTGTAGTGATTGTGCAGCAACACAACAGACTTTCAGTAAACATAGGTCTTCATTGAGTTTGCTTAGGTTCCCCTTTTTTCCTCTTAATTACTTTTCATATCCCTTGTATGAGAGGAATATGAGCATGGTGTGCTGCATTCTAAAGCCGATATTCTTGATGTTGTGATCAAGTGGCTCTTGGCCCCTCTTGAAGTGTTTTTGTATGTTTAATTGCAACCACTTCCACCCCTTTTCAGCTTAGAGAAATATAACAATATTAAAAAAGTAAAGTCTGTTTGATCTTATATTAGTAGTATACAAAGAGACCTTTTACTACAGATGAGTGATTCAGGGCGACAGCTAATAATAGCATGATTAAATGATAAATTATTTAGAATGTTTTTTAGTTAGCAATAAATGAAATGGTGATTAATTGACAATAATTGGTTTGGAAACTATCTTGTAAAGGTGAGACTGATGCTTTTTAAACTTTATACATGGTTGTTTACTACTGTGCAGATCATCTGTAAAAACATTGGGATGACTAGTATCATGATGAAAGGCATGTCTAAAATGATGTTTAAAGTATGCAGTTGGTGTGATGAAACTTACAAGACGGATCCTGGAGCTCACAGTCCACTTCCTGTTCATGAACTGTGTAGCTTTGTTACTCGTTTGCTTTCTCTGAGTGTTTGGGTTGGTTTAAACACCAGGACTGCTGACGTACATTTACAAGATCAGGATCTGAGTTAGTCTTGCTTTCACAACAATAGTCTTGCATGTTGAAAAATGAAACTCCCAGTGTGTTAAAAATGTGAAAAACAAAATGGGTCCTGGCCAAGTGTCCATATGTGATGAGATGATGTAATAGGTGATAAGAGCACCATTGTGTGTATCTCTGATAGACCAGGCACTTCAACAAAACAGCAGTATGGACTTTTTGATGTTGCGACTGAGGACAAGTTTACTGATTGGTAAAAAAACCCCAAAACTTGATCACAAAACAAAAATAACATTTCCTCTTCATTAAGAAATACACATTGCGGTTTAGTGTAATTATTTCTACCTCTATGATGCAATTCCATCCATTTGTCCATCATTTTCCTAACTACTTATTCAGTTCAGGGTTGTGGGGCAGCTGGATCTCTCATATGGCGAGGAGCAGGATACATCCTGGGCAGGTCAGCAGCATCATCACAGGGCATCATGATGCGATGCATAATATACTGTTGATAAATTCAATACTTTATGCTCCATGAAATATGACAAGGAAATGTAATTATTTATGATTATTAAACATTGCTAATAATTATATCATTGTTTGTAACATAAAAAGGCTAGTTTAATTAACATCATCAACAATGATGGTTAACTATGGAAGCAATGCTTATGCTAAAAGATACAGTAATACTAGTAACATTAAGAATAGTAGTGATGTTTCAAAATCACTTTGATATTAAGCATCTCTATGCAGTACTAGCACTGATCATGCTGCACACACTTACACAAAAACAAACAAGGTAAACGTGTGCAGTATAACCAGGCACACTGAATCATACAGGGCTTGCTTGAATAGTAATTGTGTTTCAGGGCCTTGTAATCATTCATGCGAATTGCTGTGATCCTTGTAGAAGCATTGTAAAAATGTCTTTCATCCAGCGCTTTGGTAATGCTTAGCTGCGGAGACTGACGGGTACTTCTGCTTTTTTTTTCCTTAATGAATTTAGTCAAAAATGAGGTGATTGATAGAGGCTGAATGCTTCATCGAGTGAGCTTTCAAACCCGATGAGCAATAACGCTCCACATCCTTTTTCTTTTTTTCCCCTCATTTGTTAATTTGCTTGAATACTGCCTCCTATTTTAATTGCCTCTTTCTCTTCTCTAGTTGATTATTGTCTTTTTCCATTTATCTTTTCAGTTCATCTTCTTTCTATCCTTCAACTCCTGGAGCATTTCAAATCACTTCTAGCACATTTTTAAAAAATCCTTTTGCAACAGGCAACCTTGCTCACATCCTAAAATAAATCTTTGTTTGTGTTACTGGTGAGGACGAAGGATTCCAAATGCATAAGCTGTCTGATTTGTTTGTTTTGTTAAAAGAATGTAAAGCAGAAAGGAGTGCAAGGCCATTGTGGTGAATAGACCTATATACTGAGGTCTTGTGTGGAGTAGATCAGAGATAATTTTTTGCGTTATTGTATAATTCAAATATTCAGGAATTCTGCATTTGAGCCAAGTCTTTTTTTTTTCCTGGCTCTTTAGTCGCGCGTGTTAACTTTGACTCACACTTAAAATGGAGTTTGTTCAGAATGCTCTTACGGCCCCAGCAGATTTGATCATCGCCACTCAAATGGGAAGCACATTAAGCTCTGAACAATACTGCCCCACACCTTGTCCTCTGCCTCCTGCTGCTAAGGGCTCAGTCAGCTGAGCTCTCCCAAGTTAGATTGGCTGTGTGATCAAATGGAACAGACCCTATCCAACCACCGAGCACTCACTTAGCCTAACGTGGCTGACCCCTATGCACTGTGGCCCAGAGCTAAAGTGTGGATGATGTCGCTGTTAGCCCTCGTGCTGTGCTTACCCCCTGTCGGCACGCTGTTAGCAGTCTGCTTCTCAGAGGTGCCCTAAGTGCCTGTGACAGCTCTACTGAATAGACATGGCCTCGCTTTGCTATGCGTGACTTTATTTATTTATTTATATCTTCACACAAAGACAGCCTCAGCTTTTAAAAGCTTTATCAAGAAGTCTTTAAGATTGTGTCAGGTAGCAGCAGTATTTCCACACAGCTAAGTTGCTGAAAATGCATCATTTTCAACTACACTCTCACAACATGGGAGCCAAGAGGGTGAAGGTCTGGTGTTTTCTGGAGAATTTTGTATTTATGCTGAATTGTGCCTGTCTTATGTGAAGATTTAGCTACAAAAGCTTTCTGCATACAAAAGGGTTTCTCTATACCGTTAGAGCACTTATTAGACTAGTAGGCTGGTTGCTGAATAAAATGTTCACGGCCAGGGTGACGGAAGATCAGAATTAAACACACAAACAGAAAAAAGCAGGTCCTAGATTTGTTGCTGAATGGAAATACTCCATCCTCAGTCGCTTTGCAGCTAAAAATAAGAGATGGAGAGGTTGGGAAATAAAAGCTTGGAATAAACAATTACGGTAATAACCCAGACAATTCTCTGTCTCTGAACACTGATACATCCTTTCTCTTAGCCATTATTAATCTGAATTCACCTCATCTCCTTGAGGCCTCTTTACAAAAAGGGAAACAACACTCAGAAGTGGACACATTCAACTGAATGCCAAACCCAGCCATTCTGGGCTACTGCCTGGCAGACATTAAACCCATTCAAGTGTGCAATCAAGTTCCCTTCGTTTTGATGAGTGAATTATGATTATCTGTATTGTCATGCCTCCCGGGGGCAGTGTTGGAGTCTGGCATGGGGAAAGTGCCCTGGTGCCAACTTAGTCAGCCATCTAAATGTGCCTACTGCAGCTTTGGTGCCTGGCAAACACTTAACATCACTCTAATCCCTGCTTACACTTGAGCCTGTATGAATTACTGTACAATCCATGTCTTTCATTTGCAAATGAGATCAGGTCCAATTACGGCAACACTGCACTACTCCGGAGCGGTTACAAAACAGACACCTGTGTGACTAATTTATTACCCGACCCGTACTGGAGTTGAATTTAGCAACAAAAGATTCAATTCAATTCAGTTGTATTTATATAGTGCCAAATGACAACAGCAGTTGCCTCAAGGTGCTTTGTATCGTAAGGTAAAGACCCTATAATAATACAGAGACAAGTCCAACAATCAAATGACCCCCGATGAGCAAGAACGTGGCAATGGTGGGAAGAAAAAACTCCCTTTTAACAGGAAGAAATCTCTGGCAGAACCAGGTTCAGGGAGGGGCGGCCATCTGCTGTGAAAATGCATTTAACATGCTCCATTAGGGCAGCATGTCCATACTATATTTGCATCCATCTAGTTTAACAAAGAAAAACACCAGATGTAGCCAATACCTCAAGGTACACATTTAGTTTTCATGTAAACTCTGAGCCTGTTTGGTACTGACTGGTGGTGCAGTTTCAGATTTGCCACTAACTGCCCCTCACATCATATGGAAATGGGCAAAAGCATAACATCCAAACTAACATTAGTGGTAAGATGATGATGCATTTCTACGATCCAACAAATCTGTCTTTCTTTTTGTGAGTCACTGTGACTGCCTCCATTGATTTATTTCTGTGGAGCCGGAACTTCCTCGAGTCTTTTTTTCTGGTTCGTTGTCCTGTTTCAGCTTTGAATGTGTTATATCATCGGTCTCCAACCTTTTTTGCGCCACGGACCGGTTTATGCCCGACATTATTTTCACAGACCGGCCTTTAAGGTGTCGCGGATAAATACAACAAAATAAAACTAGTACCGGTACCGAAAAAAAGAAGATTTATTCATAACACACGTGAAAAGACCCAGGAAAACCGAGTTAACGATAAAAACGATAACAAAATAACGCTGAAAACCCATAAAAACCCTGAAAACCATGCATTTCACACCTGAGCCTCAACTCTCGCGGCCCGGTACCAAACAACTCACGGACCGGTACCGGTCCGAGGCCCGGGGGTTGGGGACCGCTGTGTTATATGACTTGCTTCATCAGAGAGTTCTACATTTGTGCATGCACTCGTCTCTCTCCGGTTTGAAATGACAGCAGCGTAATGGGAAAAATGTGATGTCACAGAGTGCACCAATCAAAGCTTTGCACTATCAGTCAAATTATGAATAAACCGCAACCACACATTCCTGATAAAGCAGGACAGCTGTGGTTTTTAAGTGTTAAACTTCTAAAATTGACAGCGAATTGGATAAAGAACTCAGTGTTGCTAATTTCATGTGAAAAACTGGTTTAAACCCAAGTTTACAGAAGGGCTTAAAACCTTTTACACAAAAATAAATAGTCAAAGCCACCGTATGTTAATTAGACATAGTAAAAACAGCAAACTCTGACCTACATGCAAAGTGTAATCAGTACACAAAAAAACATTACTTTATCTTCCACGCATACACAGTGACATCAACATTTGCAGCTCTTTTGAAGCTGCACTTTTAGTAGCCTTGTTCTGTGTGCTTAAGCCTATGTTGTCCACTTTGGAGGTGTCTGCACTATGTCTTGTGCTGAGGCCAGACCAGAGCTGGACACTCAATCACCAATATAATGGCATCCCCAGCTGGAAGAGGAGGTCAGAGCAAGGTCAAACCTTCACTTAACCCCGTTTTTCTGTGACAATAGAAACATTCTGCCTTGGTTCTTTCTGACTGCTGAAAGATGTTTCAACATCTCGAACTGTGCAGCACGCACTCCTCCACCCGAGGGAGAGTGTGCCCTCTGACTATCGGGCATTTTGGGAGTGCTATAATGTTCAATAAAACATTCTCTCTGAGATTTCACTTGTAACTATAATGAATGAATCTTTGATCTTATTAGCAGTTTAGGTGCTACCCTTGCTCATCAGCAATACTGTGTGAAGGTTAAATACTCTGTATGTTCCGTCAGCTAAGCTGCAGAAGAAGCAATGGTGACTGAACTTTGAGCGTGAGCCCTGTGAGCCAGTGCCCCATGTGCCTCATCTGTGTGTGTGTGTGTTTGTGTGTGAAGGCTTATGGATTCATACACTCAGGTGGAAGTAGTGATGACAGCTTAACAAGCAAGCTGGGCTGGCCCTGAGAGTTAAGCTTATTAGCTAATTAACAAAGCCTTGGCTCTGGCACCATGTTTGCCTTCCTCTATGGGATTGGCAGCTTGAGATGTGATTGTGTGCAGGTAGAGGCTTTGTTTGTGCATATGTGCATGTAGCTCAGCTTTCCACACCAATAAACATCTCATCTGAACTCGCCATATTATAGCCAATGGCCAGCATTTGTGAAAAGGCTAGATTTTTATTGAAAATTCAGTAAACGTCATTCTTTAATCTTAAACTTGATCTCCTTTTACATATCGCTGTGTTTCCTGGTCAGTACTTCCTTGTTTCTGGCAACAGGCTGACTCCCCCTGGACTTCTTGTGGTTGGGTTAAATCTATTCGCCTGTAATTGATAGGGATCTCTTTACTAATGATCAGGCACAGCCTGTGAGTCTTGAGTGCAAATACAGTCAGTGGGATATGCCCAGTAGCCCTCTCCTGCTCACTTTGGCTGTAGGCCAGCCAACATATGGTATGAACGCATGCAATGTGGTTTGTCGGAACAGTTTTGAACGTTGTCCAAAAGAATCAGGTTAAATTGCAATTTTCTCAAGTCCTCCTTTTTTACTAGGATTTCAGCAAAGTGCCAATTTGATCCTGATAATTTGGTGAAGGCCAGCATGATATAACCGTAATGGAAAAAAATACCGACTGTGTCACAGCCAAGATAAATTGAGGCCTGTGGAGCATGTTTGACGTGGCTTCTCAAAGATGTGGACTGTGCACTGCGTTACAAAGTGCGATGGAAATTGTTTGTCTCGACTAAACCGTCACACACACATTAATATGCGGGATACTGCGTTTCCAGTCTGATTTGTATTTGAATGCTATTTTCTTCTTAAACAAAAATGATCTAATCTATTAATTTCGCTTGTTTATAACACAGTTTTTGTGTAAAATCAGACTGACTTTAAAAAAAAATTTCATTTCAATTTCTGTCATTTTCCTTAGAATGAATTCATATTCTGAACTCTGCGCTCTGCTTTAAACCACAGACATATTAGACATTTTCCAAAGAACATTTATGGAAAAAAATTCAAATAAGGCTGACTATGAAATTAAATGTTTTTAATTATTTTAATGCAGAGGGATTCATCACTCTTAGAAACCAGCCGCTATTTTCACAGCAAAATTTTTATGGCAGTGTTAACCCTGAATGTGTGTTAAAACTGCGTGCTGATAGTACCTCTTAAGAGGTGTGTCTGATCATTTCTCCTGTCGTTGATGTTTTGAGGAGCAGCTGCATTACATGCATATGCAGTCCTTTCCCCCCTTTTTTTTTTATTGTTTTTGTGATGCGAGAGTATCTGCTTGGGGCAGGTGGGTATGGTTTGGAGTTCTGACGGCTCTGTTGGATTCACTTGCCTTTTCTTCTCTTTTGGTTTGCTGTGAAATAAATGAGGACGTAGCCCAGACTCAATGTCAGCTCCCGGAGCCCCCTCTCCCTCCACCAAAACCACAGGCCCCACCCAAACCAGCTCCCGTGGGGGCCCGACCCAATACAGCACTTCTATTGTGCCTGAACAACACATCTTTCTGTGTGTATACATGTGTTCATGTCTGTGTGTGTGTGTGCTAGCAGGGATAAGATTTCATATATTAAATCTAAAGTGGAGCCAGAAGCTTGGGCCTTGAACTGATCTTTTGGGACTGTGTGTTTGACAAAGAAGCAATTTTGTTGCCTGGATATAAGTGCCCTCATTTTCAAATTTCTTTTATTTATTTAAAAAAATACAGATCTAAATTTCTTGTTAACCAAAGTCCTATTAAGTGTGGTCAAGCCCAGCTATTTTGTTTATAACTCGTTCTTTTTCTTTCTTTTATCCGCAGAACTTGATGTTACAAACTTTTCAGTCAATGCAGTTTAAATTAAAGCAGGTCACAGATTTATTTAAATGTACAAAATTGTGTAGTTAAATCCAAAGCTCTGGCGTATGTGGTGGTTTTTAAACACTTGCCAGCGAGACCTGCTTAATTATTCTCCATCACTCAGATAAAGAGTGGAGGGAGATAAATAAATAAAGTGTATTTTATTACTTTTTAAAATAACTGAAAGTTAAATAATAAAATCATCCGCAAGTAAGATGTGACATCTGTCCAAGTCTTTTCCAAAAGTGGCTAAGCTCTACCACCTTCACTTTTATCTTCAAATCCTGCTGTCACATCGGTGTGCAGAAGGCTGTAGAAAGCAGTACCTTTGCTTCGAGGACAAATTTTCACCTTGTTGTTTCCTCACGTTCAGGCGGCAGCGGCGGCTGTTGATATCAGTGTAGTAATTCAGAGCAGGCCTGACCTCTCTGACTGCACCGCCGGGATCAACAGCTGGGTTTTTCTAGTATTAAAGTCACACCTTCAGTAGAAACACTATACTTTATCTAATTCAGTGCCCGGTTTCAGCCCACAGTCTTCAGCAGTACGCCCCTCTTATATCATATAAAGTGCTTTACACTGCTGGGGGGAGTAGTTCATGAGTATTTTTAGCATGTGACTCAAAGCCCCACCCGAGCGATGTTGGAAGCTGACGTTGTCTAAGCTGCAGGTAAAGTAAATGAATAAAAACGTTGTTGTTAACTGTCAAAGGACAAATTTCACGCCAATTAAAAGCCATGTAGATTTACGACACATTACTAAAGTGGTGTCTTCAGGTGGCCTCTTAAATTTTGCGTTGCAATCGATGTTTTATTTAGACTGCAGTTTAGTCAGCTGATTTGTTCATACAAGATCTGCTTCATACCATATGAATTTGTAGACATAAAGGGGTTTAGGTAATCTACAGGCTCCTGCAACATCACAGGTTTACACCAGACAGGGAGCAAAATGCATTTCTTGATGATGATGTAGGATAATAAAAATTCTTTAGCATGAGTTTTGACACTCGCTGGATGTGGAGTGTCAAATACATTTTTCAATATTTGTTTCTATGGTTGTTTCTAAATACCGAATTTAGGTGTCTCAATTGTGAATTTTCATTTTCACAGTGTTCTGACATTTGATAGACGAGCTGGTAAAAGCAATAAGCAAGGAATTTCTTGTCTTTTCTTTTTCTCCTGCAACAAAAAAATAAAGTTCATATATGTATATATGACTTCATAAGTCCTGTTGTCCTGTTGTGTAGCATTAGTTGTAATGTGATTATGATTATAAATGTAACAGATTTAAATGATATCTGCAATATATGCGGTTCCTCCTACAAGTGGCCCTCTGCAAGCATATTGCTGGACGGCAAAAGAATGTGTGTGTGTGTGCGTGTCTGTTTTTCTTACAAGGAGGGTGATGTATGTGAAGAGGGTTGCACAGGGCTACTTGCAGACACCCCCCGGTCAGGATCAATGGCTGCTTTCTCAGGCCATGTTCTTTGACAAGAGAGTCCGGGTGTCATCTGACAGATGAAAATAGTTTGTGTGAAATGGACACCGTGCTAACACGCAGCCAGGCTAACCACGCTGCAGTTTAATGGTTTTACAACACTGAGCGAGAAGTGCTAGGTCATTGAACATGTGTGTGTGTGTGTGTGTGTGTACATGCGTCTGTTATCTACGCGCCCCCCTCTGTGCAATTAAATGTCTCAGCAGTGTACTGACATTCTTTAATCAGTGTGTGAGGTGTGGATGTATGTTTGAGCGCTTCGGAGTGCTTCAGTGTTCTCATATCAGTGTGTGTATGCTTGCGTTTGTGTGTTTTTGCGTATATGTGGGTGTGTGTGTGTCTCTTTCCTCCTCCTGGCTAGCCCGTCTCCTCGTGTTTGGACATATGTTGAGTTTTATTTCACTCAGACATCAATCCTGCTGGCCAGCTGTTAGGACAGCTGCTCTCTCTGTGCCTCTCCTGCTCTGTTTCTCTCTTTTACTCTATCATTCGTGCCGTCTTGCGCTCGCGCTCTCTGTTTCTCTTGGTCTGCCTCTCACTCTGGTTTTTTCTTCAACATTAATGTTTCTTTAACATCAAAATGTTATGCTTTGTTTGTCTTTGCTTCTTCTAAACAGTATTTTTTAAATTTTGTGTCTCTTCAAATTCTTTCTTTCTTTCTTTCTTGTCCTCTCTCTCTGATCCTGTGGGGTCTGCAGTTGAAGTCATAGCACTGGCATAAATTTGGAAGTGCAAAGTGTAGCTGTCAGCTTCCATTTACACACATTCAGTAGTGAAGTGAAGACACAAAATGTTTTTTTTCTTTTTCTTTTTTTAACTGTGGGTGTGTTACACAAACACCAGGCACCGGTTAGAACACTGGATTTTGTTATTTTTTACATTAAGTAATTTTTCAGATTAATGCTTTTTTTTCTCTTTACATTGGCCTTAGACTGCACACTCCAGGGCTCCGAGTTCCCGAGCTCTCTCACTAAGCATAATGTGTTTGTTTGAGAGACTGAAAGAGATGATGTATGTGGACAATTTAAAGGAACTTTTTTAAGCTTTCACACTAAAATCTGCTCAGCGTGAGTGAACTAAACTTTCAAAATATATGTATATCCTAAACATTTTTGTTAGAAAACAAACTTCATTGGAATATGTTGCACACCTGTTGTAAGCATGTTTAAGATAAATATTGCACTAATGAAGGATTTGGCAGGATAGATTATTCCACGGCTTCACACTGAGCTCTCTTGTTAGAAAGTGAAGTGGTGGTTTTTCCGACACAGCCATTCTTCTAGGCTGAGAGAAATAGCTCTCTACTCCTATTCATACGTATCTGTTACCTACCAACATTTTGCTGAAAAGTTCATTTCATGAGCAACTTTTAAAAACAAGTAGGCTAAAAGAAAGAGTGAGAAGAGAGTGACACAGTCATATAGTAGAAGCCTGTGGCACACTGTGTATTTCTTGGCAGTTGCTCTTTTGGACTGTTGATGCTTGCCTGCCACATACCCACACATACACTAAGTAAAACACACACAGCAAAGCACACAGTAAGTTGCCTGTGGCTCATGTAAAACACCCAAAACATTGTCTCTTGGCAGGTTGGCGTGGGGACAGGTGATAAAAGTGTGTTTACCCTAAACACTCGCCAGCTTGCTAGCTGCCTCAGCGCTGATTTACTACGACTCCGTCTCTTCAGCCGCTTCTTCTCCTCATCGCCTTCCTTCTGGCTCGCTTTCACTTGATCTTATCGCTCATTCACCCTACCTGTCTGTCTCTTCTCCATACTTGTTCCTGCTTGTGACAAAGTCTTTTTTGAAAATATTTTTTATTTTACAACAAATAAAAAGGGAATTTCCAGATTTGGAATGTCTAAAGTGTTTTGATTTGGGAGAGTAAGTTTTTATTACTTCCAGCATGGAGGTTATGTTTTTGGTAGTGTTTGTGTGTCGTTCTGTCTGTAAACACAGTAGCTCGAAAAGTTTTGAATGAATTCTGGTTAAACTGTGTAGGGGTGTCGAGCGGGTCCATTAAAATGTGACTAACATATATTGAGGTCTTCAAGTTCAACTCAAGAAGGATTTATTGGTCAAAAATTGAAAAAAAGACGTATAACTTGTGCTTGTGCTTACAAGTGTTTTTTGACCTTTGACCTCTCTGTCATGGACAATAGACTAACCTGAAGGTGAAAGGGATAATGTTGGGATGGGATACTTTTTGAGTATAGCTGATTAATAGTATAATGTAATGTTATGTACATTACACTAACAGTTTATAACAACTTAAATGCGTTTTATTTTTGGGGTGTCGGTTAATATAAACTTGTGCTCTTTTTTCACTCTATATTTATTACTAAACATTTAAAGCAGTTTTGCTAACAGTGACATACATGGTGCACATGTACACATAAATAATAATAATAACAAATATTTGTACTTAAAATTAGAAGCCTGCACGCTGCACTTTTACTGTACAACAGACGTCTTAAAGTATGTTTGTTTAAAGAACAAAGAAAATAAAAGAATGTATGCAAAATCCAATACTGTTAAACCCTTAAAAGTAAATACCTCCCAGAGAGTGAGCTGACTTGCTGGAGGTATGCGCTCTTGGAGTGCTTCTAGCATCAAGAACACATCAACAACTATTTGATATTGTTTACAAAGTTTTTCCTTATTCTTACTTTTTCTATGTCATCCTTCCCATTTGTTTTTACCCACTTCAGTTTGTCTTTATAATTCTTCCAAATTGCTGAAACAGTCATCTTCATCATTTCCTCTTCAACATTGTCTCCGCCTGCCCTACTTTCCACCTTTCCCCTTCGTTCTTTTAATGTAACCTTACTTCCCTCACCAGCCAAAACATCCACCCGCTCCCTCGTCTTTTTAACCCATCCAATTTCCGTATTCTCCTTCGTTTGATAAAGAGGCCTGTTTCTGGACAGCAAGGAATTTTTATCCACCCACCAATCTAAACAGCACTTGAACCCTGACTCAGTTGCGGTGACGGATAAAGAGCCATCTAGGGTAAAACATCTCCCTCCATCCTCTCTCATCCCTCTCTTCTTGTCCTCTTCCTCGTCTCCTCTTTCTTCGTACCACACCGCTCTCATCCCCCCACAGTCTCCTCATCTGATCTGTTTATCAGTACGAGGAGTGTAAATTGTGCAATAGAGTACACATACAGTTGACTTATGCAGATGTGTCTTGGAGTTATAGGTTGTATTTTCTTCACTAAGTGCTCTCATAAATTGGGTTCCTTGATATTGTTTGATACAAGGCGCACTGCACAAGTGCACATTGGCGTCTTCAGGTCTTGTGATTAGAAGAAAAGCCCCTCATCCTGCCTCTGTCCCACAGCCTTCCTCCTTTACCAGCCATAAATATCACCCCTTGAACCAAATGTACACACATACTTATCCTGTGGAGCCACTTGTATAGTAAATCTGCAAAAAAAAAATAAAAATCAGGTGGATTCCATTGTCCGGAGGGGGTGGAAGCTATGTTCATTACATTACTTTACTTCAATGTGGTCCGCCTGCCTGGAAATACCCGCTGTTTATTGCCTAATTTGGGAAATCACCACAAAAAATTTCTGTCATTTTTAAATTGTTTCTTTGTTCTGTATATATCTGCCACCCTACGTCGGTGCCATTTCCCCCCGCCCCCCTCTTTGTTTACATTGAACCCATGTGACGAGGACGGCTGCATCAGCTTATTTACAACAATCATAATCCGACTGTAAACATGCAAGGTTTTAATGGACCTAATAAGGAAGCTGTGCTCGGCTGGTGGACGGCATCTCATGACCGCACAATGGGCCCATACGCACAAACTAAACATTAAGCCATTCACAATAGACCATGTGCCCTTATGAATGCCTATCGCGTCTTTTGTCAGGATAAAGGCACCACAAATACGCTATTGTCTGACTTAACCATTCTAAATCAGGCAATCCCTTAGGGGCATGTTTTCCACACTGCACCCAAGAATGTCTCCTTTTTTTGTACGAGTGTGTGTGTGTGTGCTTTTTGATGTCCTTGGTGACTGAGGCCTCCTCATGGGTCCGTGCATGACCATGACACCATCTATGACACACCTGCCAGCAGAAAAACAAGAGTGTATACACAAATGAAAGACCTTAAAGATTTGTGTCGTAACGTGTGCAGAAATTGGACATACAGAGTAAGTAATGCAGGTGCTGTATTTCTGAATGTAGTGCTTATGCTTAAAGATTTCAGGCTTTTCTGGTGTCACCTTTGGTTTGTGGTGGTGACTGAAGCAGAAGAACAGCTCGTATTTATGTGTTTCTAGCACACGCTGGAAAAATTTGTTACACTGAGGGCTGAGAGCTGTCAGCAGTGTTTTCTGACAAAGTCAACTTCTGAATATTACAAAAGTTGTGTTTGCACTGGGTTTCATGTTCTCCCATCCTCATGGGTACCCTTTAAAATGAGGATGATATAGCAACTATATTTTTGCCTCCATTTGGAAACAAATACTGTTAAATTTAAAGGGTTTATAGTGGAGACCGATTACAACACAAAATATACCTCAAGACTTAACAGGTTATACTTGCTTACATTTATTTGCTGATGCCTGACAATGTGCACACTTTACTGTTTCTTCATTCGCAGGTGGCACACACAGACAGAGGCACACAAACAATCCCGCTTGCACATGTGCAGATATCTGTCTCTACCAAGTTTGTCTCTCTACTGTTTGCCTGGTGAAGAATTGAAAAGTTCCCATTGTTGAAGTAAAGTTCACAGCAGGACTCCAGTTGAACAAATGGGACCTTATGAATCTTATGAGACCACGTGTCTCTGATGTCTATTATCCTGAGGCCATGAGACACATTGTGAGAAAAAAAGACAACCATCTCTAAACAATGCAGACATTCTCATTTGGTCAGCTGCTGCATTTTTTTTTTTTTTTTTTTTTTTAGATAAAGTAGGAGGAAATTTTTTCTTCTCCTTGATGGGAAATGTACTCATTCTTAGTTTTTTTTTTTCTTGTGTCTTCTCCATACTTTTTATTATCATCACCCAATTTTCTCCTCTTTCTACTACTTCCCCAGTTTTATGTTTATGGGCGACAGTCAGGCCTCCTGTGAGACCTCAGCATTAGTATCTGAACAGGTGGACTGTTGTAAAATGCATATTTCATTTTAAATATGATGCTATTGTCTGAAAGTTACAAATTGAAACAGACTTGATAAAAAGAAACTAATTGTTTTGTTTGTTTGTTTGTTTTTGTAGAACCCTCTTGCATGGAAAGACTCCTCTCTAAAGACTGGAAGGAGCGCGTGGATCGCTTGAATGCCACTGAACTCTTGGGGGAGGTTAAAGGTAAGAGTGAGAAAGATAGCAGCTACTACTATTTCTACATTCTCTTTCAGGGAGATGCTAAGTGTATGC
>NW_024582558.1:1018519-1041019 GCF_018398535.1 Haplochromis burtoni | reverse complement strand
TTGTACATGAAGACAAAAACAGCTGTCCTCTTTGATTGCTTAAAATGAGAAATTATAAGAAGAAGCCAAAAGTCGTGCTCTGCTTCCCTCAA
Source organism: Haplochromis burtoni (assembly GCF_018398535.1). Taxonomy (NCBI): domain Eukaryota; kingdom Metazoa; phylum Chordata; class Actinopteri; order Cichliformes; family Cichlidae; genus Haplochromis; species Haplochromis burtoni. The sequence goes on along the minus strand of NW_024582558.1, from coordinate 1,040,927 downwards.
ATGCTTTTATCTTTCTTATATAAAAAGGTTGTTAATTGAAAGTTACATACGCACTCTTGTCTGCACAGATTTTCCAATTTTATTAATCTCAAACCAAAGTCCAAGTCCAAGGCCAATCAGCATTTAGCGATTCTTTTCACCTTTCTTAATCAACCTTTTTATGAATATTTGTTACTTACTCTTTTATTGGTATTACTATCAGTCCCATTGTTGCCATATCAAATAGGTTCAGGTCATTGTGTGAGGAGACACACAGGATAGAAAACTTAAATTAGGAATAAAAAATGAATAAATCAGTTCATTTTAATTAAATTTAAACATTTCTGACAGCTACAAAAGGTACAAAAAAGTATTTTCAAGGGCACGTTCCTGCTCAGATTTAAGCCTCTCATGCTCCACTTGTTTTGATGTGCTTTGCAGATTTAGTGCCTGTCACATGTGTCTTAATCTATTAAACGTACCACTTTTCTGGTAAAGGATATGCAGAAGCATCTCGGCCTCTTTGAAAGTGACTATATTTCTGCATGAAAAGCAGCATTCAGATGGAATTTTTTTATGACACAGAGGAGGAAATATTATTATTAAGATAAAGATGTATGCAAATATTCTAATTGTCTAATACTGCATGAACTAGCAGAACGTTAGCTGACATGTTTTTTTTTTCATTTGCTTTAAATAAGTATATATCTGATATCCACCTGGAGTCATGACAGCATTATTACACTTTTGATGATTAGGAAAAGTTTCTTGTAACTTGAAGAATAACAGTTAAATAGCATTTAACTGATCATTCAGTAGCCTCATTTAAAGTGCTTGTGTGTTCCTCAATAAACTTACTCTTTTTAAAAAGCACAGTGCTTTATATCACTACTTTACACCTATTTGATAGATTTGGATTAAACTTTTTCTTTTTTAGTTTGTTTGTTGGAGCGGACACAACATACAAATACGTTTTCCTGGGGAAGAAAGACACTAGCGTGCAATCTATTGTCATGATACTGATGGCCAACAGTAATCCCACCCAATAAAGGTTAACAATTTACAAGATGCTCTATGTTTGAAAAATACAAGTTAATCTTATAATGACAAATAAAAGCTTTATGGATCTGAGTTTCATGCAATTCAGTTTTGGTGACTTTTAAAAGTTATCTCGGTTATTTCTGTGATAGAAACCCTCCTTTACCATCTCTTTAAATATTTGATAGCACTTCAGTGGAGACAAGACAAGAGTATGCTTGTCTAATCCACAAGTCCAAGTTGGACTCAATTCTTATGTGTTAGTTGAAGACACCAATAAATATAGCATGTACCAGCACGCACGCACACAAATGATCACACAAACATGGCACACAGATGTCTCTGTTCATCCAGCTGTGTCCTCACTAAAGAAAATACTCTCGCTGAATTCAAGCGTTTTATTTCTCGATGGTTGAAAAGAAGCCTGGTCTGGCTGACCTAAATACGCAAACACAACTGTTGCTCTGTGTCTCCTCACACAGCAACCTGGACCTATTTGTTCAGTCGCAGTTATTTTTAGGGTAAAAAAAGCCCATTGACCTCCTTTTATTTACTGGAATGTTCATTACCGGTCAGGTATGGCTTCAGTTTGCCTGTGTACAATATATTTATGTTGATGTGTGAGTAAATACTTTTTAGCTACACTACACCATGACTCACAGCAAAACAACTGGGAATGTGCCCAGGATTAATATATAAACACTATGAAGCTCTAGAAGGAGGTGCGTGACATTTCGTCAAATTATTTGCTCTTAGTTGCTCTTCATTACCGTGTCCTGATATCCTCCTTAATAATATTCTAGCACTAAGCTTTAAATACAACTCTTCTCCAATTTCTTATTCTTCTTCCTATCACAAAAAAATGTTGTTTTAGTCACAGAGGGCAGCAGTTCACTGGTATTTTGCCCCATTTACAACCTATAGCTTTGCTTTTAATTAGTTTTTAATAGAAAAAGAGACAAAAGATGAACGGATCAAGCAAAGCTGTGCAATTCTTTTAGATGATGCTAGCGAATCTTGTGCAACTCTGAAAAATTATAAAACTGTAACGATTAATTTTGAAGGATTTTTAAAAAAAAAGATTTTCTCCTGTAATTGTCGTTGCCTTGAATACAGCAGTTATGATTTACACTATTATCAAAACATGATCAATTAAAATGAGAAGAAGGATTTTATTTCTTTTATATATTCTTAACCTTCATGAGACTGCACTACAACAAATTAAGAAGATGCTGGCTAGAAAATAACTGCAATGGAAAAAGAATAAAACCTGGACACCTCTCAGCTCAGCAGTGTCACCAAAGTTTCAGATGATGAATTAGCTGTTTGCAATGGGGATATGTATGTATGTGGACATTTTCATCTTTTTTTCTTTTCCAGCTTTACCTCGTCTCTATTTTTTGACATTTGGGTATTCTTAGGATTCCTGGTTTTGACATTTCCATGGTTTTTTTTCCTGCAAAGTCAGAGAGCTCATATTAACAGATGGATGGAAAGTGTCTGATTCTACTGTCAGATGCATGAGCAGGCACATCTGGCAGCAATAATCACACTCAAATTCAGCAGTCAGTTAAATAAGGCATCTTTCTCACATTGCAATTTCATTCTTTTTTTCCTTTATTTCATATGCAACCGTCTGTCTGGAAAAGCGAGCTGTTTGTCTACAATAAACCTTAAAATTTGGCAGACTGGATGTGCGATCTTTACACGCCGCTGGCTTGCAGAGAGCACGAGCACGTCTCTGGACAACATGGAGTGACTGTGTTTGTCTTGGGGTCAAGAGTCAGAGTGTTTGTTGTGGTGTAAGTTTGAGGAGACTGTTTAGTCTTGTAGAGAGCAACGTTGGGAGTCTGGCACATAGATCCCGTGGTAAAACATGATGGTTTGGCAGAAGCTCAGCACAGTCAGAGACATCAATATGTTAGTCAGAGGTGTGAGCCTGTGAGTGGGTGATGGTTTGTGTGTATTTTTATGTGTGGCTTTTGTGTTCAAATGTGTTTGTTGGTGCATTTGTGTGTTTAAAAAAGTGGCCTGAGACATAACTGTGTCATATGGTTTGCGGATTCACAGACAGCCGTTATATTACTGAATATATAATAATAAAAGAAAGAATTTTATTCAGCTGAATAGTTATTTGCGCATGTTCTGATGTAGCAGTGCCTTCATATTTATTATGATGTAATGAAACATCATATGATAATCAGATGAAATCTTGAAGCTTAGGATGCGATTCCAGTGAATGAAAACATCACGTAAGCGATTAACAGACACCTCATACAGAAGTAAGAGAGTTCTGGTTCATCAACACATCATCCCAATAATCTAAACATAGTGAGAAAACAGTTAATGGCTTTCTGTTTTGGCTGGACCCCTCGGCAGGTGTCAGGAATAATCCTGATGGATGGAAAACGGAAACATCTGAGATGATTATCGGTGCCAGAAGTGTTGGAGGAACGCAAGGCGTTGCGTGTGGAATGCACAACCCATAATCCACATGAATCATGGAGCTGTAATCGCAGTTGTTGCTGTTACACAATAAGCTGTACTTGACTGTAAAGAATGCCAGGGAATAGGAAGGAATCTGTGTTAAGCGTGTAAGTTTGAAGACATGACAAGATTATAAAGTACCTATCAGTGTTGCCAGACTGAATCGCCAGAGATTCTTGGTGAAGGGTGAAAAGGGAAAAATAAACTTTAAAGAAAGGTGGAGAAAAGTGGTGATAACAACAGAAATGCTGTGAGGAATGAGATAAAGAGAGGAAAAAAAGTTGGGGATCTGATGAGAAAAGAGGGGAGGAGAATAAGAATTAGGAAGCTGGCGAGAAAGGAGCAGGATGCAACAAGAGAGTTGGAAAAAGAGAAGAGGGGATAAAAGGAGGGTGGAGCTGATGGTAGGAGGAGGTGTGATAACGTAAGAGGAGAAGACTGAAAAAAAAAGGTGGGAAAAGAAAACAATGAAAAGAAACAAGAGGAAAATGATGAGTGGCGAGAATACACCATAGGGAGGATCAGGACTTGGAAGCGGAGTAACTGATGGGAAGGTCTTTTGGGGGAAACCCGAAAAAATAGAAAAAATGGACAGAATGAAAGCATGAAGAAAAGAGACAAGAAGAGGAGAATGTTGCCTTTGATACAGGGGTGCTGAGGGGTAATTTCTGTGTGTGTGTGTGTGTGTGTGTGTGTGTGTGTGTGTGTGTGTGTGTGTGTCTGTGAGTGTGTGTGTTGTCTGTGTGTCTGTGGTACAATTAGGGGACCTGACAGGACTTACAATTGAGACTCTGTTAGTATGCAGGTAGTGTTGGGGCCACCCTGCAATATCCCTACATGGCCCCAGGCAACCGACTACACACACACACACACACACACACACACACACACAACAACACACACACACACACACACACAAAAGCACACACACACACAAAAGCACACACACACACACACACACAGACACTTCTAAACAAGATATAAACAAGATATACTTCAGTGTGGTTGTGCTTTAGTTTACGCTTCACTCTAGTTACTTCCTGTTATTTCCTAGAGTGAAGTCAAATTTGCCTGCTTTTCCCTAATTAAATCTTCAAGAAGTCTGTCTCTCCCATAGAACAAATTCTTGGAGATGGTTTAAACACTCTTTGTGCTTGTTGCAACTCCCTACAAATAGAGCCCAACCAACTAAAGACAAATTGTATGTACCCATCCTTTTTTCTATTAATGTCACCCCAAAGATGTTATTAATGGGATTTCTGAGAGGGATTGTTTTGTGTTGCTCCTTGAGAAACTCTTGCTAGTTTTTGAGGTACTGTGAAAGACTGGGAACCGCATGAGAGCTTGGTGTCATGAGCAGTAGGTTAAAAGTAGAGTTGAAAGTCAGACAAACTTTGAAGTGGAGGACAGGGTGTTCCAAAGTTTGGAAAAAGGTTTAAAATATGCCAGCAGTTATAAAGAAACTTATACTTATGTAAAAAAAAGAAAAAGAAGAAGAAGCAGTTATAGCATCCAATAAACTGGTTAACAGACAGTAGGTCAGTTGATCAATGTGATTTTTTTTTACATAACTTATCAGGATTTTGAAAATAAAGCACATGAGGAAATGCCAGTGAAAAATTAAAAGTGGATTTTGTTTGCTTCATTCATGTGGTTCTAAGATAAGATTTCAAATCATCAGTTTCTTTTGTTTAAAAAAAGATCTGAGGAATGTGGAAAACAAAAAGCATTCTCATTGGAGTATGCCCAAAAAACCTCCCATGAGTATCAAACTCATAAACCCGACAAAGGGCTGTAACAGCTACTTATTTTAAAAAGGTTAAGTCAAAGTAATTTAATTGTTCTCAGGAGCAGATGCTAAGTGGTGGCATGCAGTGACAAGACAGAAGATAATAAGTAGTAAGATGTAACTGCAAGCCTGCTAATTTGCAGGAGTTTTAGGAATGAGAGTTTGTAAAGGGCTTGTGTTAGCCAAACAACGGCTGAGTGATTGAGGGTAGGCTATGCTTAGGTTTGGACATTTTGTATAAATGAAAAATGTTCAAGGTGCTTTCAGCCAGAGAAGAAAACTTATTTTCAGTCATGGCTCTTTGGTTAGAACTACATGAAACATTGTCATGACCTTCATGAGTTGTTTTGTACTCGTTAAATTTCCTCCCAGTCTTTTTTATATTAACTGATCACTTGAGATTTTGTATTAATTTTTCTGCCTCAGCTGAGCAGGATCTGAACACCTCTTATGAACATCCAGCCAGTTTGCAGTGTTATCAACTTTGAATTGCTACTCTTGCTAATTTCATGCCCAGGTACGCCAGAGTCGCTGGAAGAGAAGGAGCGCCAGCTTTCCACCATGATCGGTCAGTTGATCAGCCTGAGGGAGCAGCTTCTTGCCGCCCATGATGAGCAAAAAAAGATGGCCGCCTCGCAGCTGGAGAAGCAGAGACAACAGATGGAGCTGGCCAGGCAGCAGCAGGAGCAGGTAGGAAGGGTCCTTGGATGTGTTTGGGGCTGTACAATGAGAGTTGGGTAAAAAGAAAGAAGAAAAAGACATCAATGTTAATAGTGTACATGTGTTGGTCTATGTGCAGGATAATGAATAGGGTTTGGTGATATGAATCGCATATAGTTCATTCCTGTGTGTTTATGCAGGGGTGCATCTAGAAGGGGGGTGGGGGTGGAGTTTCACCAGGGCCCCAGAACACTTACTCAAGTATTCTAATGTACTTAAGTATTTCCACATACTTAATGCACTTTGTAGTAAGCAATATATAATTAATTAAAATGATCCACAGCTGGAACATCAAAGAGATGTGTCTCTTTAATGTCCCCCCACCCCATTTTTAAAAAAAAAGAAATTGGATACAGCCCTGGTTGTGCATACATCATATTTAGAAGCAAACTAATGACTAAATGAAAAATATCAATCAATAAATAAAGACATACATAAATAAATACAAAATTGAGTATATGATTGGCAGGGCTTTAAACTGTCAACAGTTCATTTTTAATATTCTGTAATTCCTTTTTGTTGATTCCTTTCAGGTATTATATTATTTTGTTCATTCAACTAAATACTGAAATTTGAGGTTATCATTATTAAAAATAACAGAAAATTAGTCCAACAGGGCAAACAGCACATATAAATAAATACAAATGTTAAACTTTACCAGGTTACATTAACCCATAGCAACTATTGGATACACTTCAAATTACAGAGGTTAGAAAGCCAACAGGACTTAACACAAAGCATTGTCTTCTTGTGAATGCCTTCCTCTTAAACTGTTTGATCTATTGAATGTGAAGGTCCTAAACCTATGAAAGTGTACAATATCCGACACAAAACCCCCTGATATTTAATAATTTTCCAGTAACAAGTTAGTAATTTTTTGCTGTAATTCCTCGAATTCCAAAGCTTTTCTTTTTTCCAAAGTCGCATTGTAAAAATGTTATCATAACTGACATAATGGCCACAAAGGAGACCCAACTTGTAAAGGAAAAACAAAATGTCCCTAACAAAACGCGTGTAGGTGTATCTGTATGTCTTTTGACTGCACCTTCAAAAGTTGTAACAAAAGCGTCTCTTAGGGTGCCAGACGGCGATTTAAAAAAAAAAAAAAACGAAAACATTGTGTGACAGAGAAAGAAAGCGAGAGCCTACGCAGAGAAGTGTTTAGGTGAGCTGCTCTTTGTTTTTACTGTTTGCCGACACGTTACTGTAGGTTGGCATATGACAGGCTCTGTTTGGACAAGTCCACACCTCCCATCACAACACATTCCACCTTTCACAGCTTTACAAAGGAAACAGGCAAAGTGGAGAGCGCGAAGAGAAAGACAGATTCCAATATCAGCCAGTCATTTGGCTGTTGAGACTTGATAGGATAATGCCCTACAGACAAACCCGAGAAATCTGCCTTTAATGAAATATGACATGTGTGCAAATGGGGCGCCGCCTCCCATTCAGCAGCCTGTAATTACATTTCGGAATAAATATACTAAACGACTTCTCAAGGAAAAAAAAAGAGGGGCAGCTGTTTTACTTTTCTGGTTCAGAATAGGCGGGATCACGTCGAGGACGTACTGTCCCTTTTAGGACTTTAACCTCTCACGAGTGGCCGCTCCCAGATGTCAATCACTAGATGATGCTTGGCCTTTTAACATCTGACATTGAATGTTTTTCATTAGAGAATTTTACATCAAAACAACAACAGAGAAAATGATCACCCCTCCTGTTTATGTGTGTGTGTGTGTGTGTGTGTGTGGGAGGGGGGAGGCTTCCACAGGCACATTGGGTGTTGTTGGCTGATGTAGTAAACATGCCAATCTCACAGATTCAGTGTCAGTTAAGAGAATTGTTCATAAACCTTCTGCACTGCTAATTGCTTGGATTGGATGCACCATCCATCACACCAGCCGAGGCTTTTTAGAGATAATAATCTGAGGTCAAACTGACACATAACTCAGAGTCTCTCTACCTGTTTTTGATTTACTGTACTGCATTTGAGACATGATTGACCTCACTGAGAGTTTTCAAGAGCAAATCACTTTGTCTGCCACCTGTCGAGGACAGATATATCCTCATCATCATCTTGAGTACCAGATGACAATTTTGCCTTTTAGTATTGTAAGGCACTTACCTTAAAATGTAAAATGGCACGAGAAGACGGTGTAAATCAACATGATATAATATAAAAGGGAAGAGATTTGGATTCATTTTTCATCATCATCATCTTGAACCCTTGTATTTTTTTATTTTTTACTTCCATGACTTCTAAGAGCACCATACCATTTCTGACAAGCCATTTATGGACATTTTCCTGTATTGCTTTTCTTTTATTTCCAATTAAAACACACACACACACACACCACACACACACACACACACACACACACACACACACACACACACACACACACACACACACACACACCCTGTATGCATACTGTTTGTTCTGTAATATTTTAGAAACATGAACACGGTACAGAAATACAGATTATCCTTCTTCTCTTATCATCATTTCACTTTAGCTCTGTGTGTGTGTGTGTGTGTGTGTGTGTGTGTGTGTGCAGATTGCCAGACAGCAGCAGCAGCTGTTGCAGCAGCAGCACAAGATAAACATTCTTCAGCAACAGATCCAGGTTAGTAGCCAAACACACTTTAAACATCTACGTATATACAACCAGACACACACACTTCCTTTTTTCAGTCTTGACCTTTCTTTGCGTTTACTCCTCCTGCCCTCTGCAGACTCCTCTTGTTTTGTTTCTTGTCCATCTCTGTGAGGATGCCAAGAACTTCTTATCTTTTGTCCTTTGTGCAGATGATCTAATTAATGTCTGTCCAAGCAGTTCCGTGATCATCTTATCATGTGGAATTGGAAAACGGAAATAATACAAGAGGTCATGGCCTTAACAGCAGGCAGAGCACAAAAGTAAAGAAAGCAGCACCAAAAGCCTTCAGACACACACATAAAACACACAGTGGTGACTCAGTGATTGCCCTGGTTATAGCTGGATCATTCACTGTTGCATTGATTACTCAACAATTGATACCCAAAGGTGCTCAAGGCTTATCCTCTTCCTCTTTTCTCTTTCTCTGCAGCATTTCCTGATAACTGTAACGTTTTTTAACCATTAAGCACATAAATGGATAAACATCTGTGGAGCGTGTACAGAAACCTGCAGGGAGATGTGTGAACTCACTTTTCTGGCTTCTGCTTCTTGTTCAGTTTTTCAGTTTTCTCCTTCTCCTCTTATTCCTACATCTGTTTCAGTGAGCCATCTGATGCACTGAGATTTGTGAAGTGTTCACTGTTTACCTACATACCCACCAAGAAATTACCACCAGCTGTGCACCAAATGCTGATCAATTTGCTCAGCATGGCTGACTGTCACATGGGAATTTAACAGGTTTATTTTTTTTAAGTGGTTGGCTCACAATCTGAATCCTCTGCCATCCGTCCATCCCGTGCTACTTTTGACCCCCTGTTGGTCCCAAGCTTTGGATCTCCCTACTCTCCTGAGGTGTGATATAGTTAATGAGGGCTTACTTTCCCCCCTGCTCGTCTTCTTCTTCATCTTTTTATTATGAGGCCTCACCCTTGGATCTTAATAAAGCTCGGATTGGACTTCATTAGCCTTCTTAGCCCCAAGGGAGAGTGAGACCATAAAAAACAGCTCCTGCTCTGATCCTGTTCCACACTGTGAAGCATGGACACTGTGTCATGTTTGTCTTTTTTTTTAGAATGAAGAGATATGCAGAAGATGGCTCTTGAGAGCAGAGTGTTATCATGTGGAGCTTTGCAACCATCTGTTGTAAAGGGCATAATGTGTATTTCACTTTTATTTTCTTTGTTGAATTGAATTTGAAAAGGCCAGAATTACTGCAATCTGCTGTTTCATAAATATACAAAAATGAATGCAACAAAAAAACATTTGTTTTCACTGAAAAAATTGTGCTGCATTTTATTGTTATTTAAGTTATCTTTAAGGCAATAGCATTTGTCAGCAAACAAACCAAGCGCAGAAAGCAGCACATGGTGCATCTACTGTACAGAGAGTTAGAATTATTATGGCTAAGCTCCAGGGTTTAGTCACTGGGGTACGGGCTGTTTACGCTGTGTCGGATGTGTGTTGGCCTTAAACACACAGGCGGCGGTGCACTGGTCTGTTTCCACTTATCAAATCCAGACCTGAGCTCCTCTCAGGCCAATACTCTGAGGAGCTGACCAAATGCTACTGTTTCAGCTGAAAGAATAGGGCTCAGTGTGGTAAAACCACTTTTTAGAAGTGCCAGTTGTTGTTCATATCTTAATTTGAAACACTAGATGCCGTCCAGATGGAAAAAATAAGGAACCTAAACAAAGTTTCTGCTAGAAAAGTGCAAAAGTTGAAACTGCATGGGGTTTACTTTCAAACAGCTTATGCTATCTATTGCTTCATCCAACCAACCATCAGTCATTAATTAGCATTTATTTTTTGGACGCCTAATAGATTCTGAAAGTTTTATAGATCAGCGCTGACTTGTGAAAAACTGTGACTTATGTGTATCTGGTTTCTGAATGGAAGACAATGAAAAGTCAGTGGGAGCTGTTTTCCACTGCTTTTTTTCCCTCTTCCATTTCTGCAACTTGTTGTTGCTTCTCTGGCTTCTGTTTCAGGATGGTGTCAGTGTGTTTGTCAGCTAGTGTGGTGGGGGAGCATAGTTCAAAGTGACCCAGGTTTCCTGTCATGTGGTTTTAAATGGTGTGGAGGGCCAGCGGGGGATGTCCACGGGTTAAAGAAACGTTTCCGAAGGCCCCATTCTGATATGGTTGCACACGCCGAGTCATGTACATATCCACAAGTATGAAGAAATATGTTACACAGCAGATGTTATTAGATAAAATGCCTGCACGTGCATAACAACTCACACATGGTACTTATGCAATAACAATATTATAGCCATTTGATATCAAATTATCTACATTAGGACATACACAGTCAAACATACATACATGTGCACATACACACATGTGCAAAAACTCACACACGCACACACACTCACATGTGCGCGTGCTCACACCAACACACAAACACAGACACACAAACAGTGGTGGCGGGCTCTTTGTGTGCCGTGGGCAGAGTGGCCCAGCCCAGCCTGGTGGCTGACAGGCATGTGTCTTTGTTAAGTCGGTTCCTATAATGGCTCTCATATGTGGCCCATTTCCTTCAGGCCCACAAAGGCACAGGCCCTAACCGCACCGCCTGGGCCCTAGCTAACGGGCTAATTAATGACTGCAAAGCCGCACTACTCCTCCTCCTCCTCCCTCTCTCTCTGTTCTTCATTTATAACTCTTGTCTCCTCCTTCGCCTCCCCTCCTCCTCCTTCTCTTTCTTTGAGATCTTGTCTCCGAGTGTTGCTTTCTTATTGTTTTTGCTTCATATTTTCAACTCTGTTCTATCCTGTGCCGTGATTTCTGTGTGCTGCCCTCTGCTGAAATGTGGCTTCTATTTACACAGTGATGAACTACAAGCTACGATATGGTTTTGATCGCCGTTCATAATTTAGGATTTTGACACAGTACTGGCAGTCTGTGACAGCTAAATAAGTTTCAGATGTAATTATTTATGCATCACAATAGATTTGATCTTCCCCTCTCTACATTCATCACTGCTGCTCTTAATCACCTAAAGCTTTTCCCTTGTCGATAAAGTGCTGATGTAAGGTGAGATCGCAAATAGCCAGGGTGTTAAACCTGCCTTAACACAAACAGGCACAAACACAATAATCCACACACTCACACACATGCATAAGAACTAATGGAGCAAGGAAATGGCTTAGATAGACAGGCAGCTCCTACATCAGCAAATACAGCTTCAGACACAATGACTCGGAAAGCCATGGAAAGCCCATAACGTCGATTGGACTCACCAGCTATGGAAAATGCCTAATTCCCGATTTTACAGTGGCCCTCCCTCCAATCTATTAACCTGTGTGTTCGCCTAAATAAAAATCCTATAAGCAGCATACAGTAATTCTGTGTCCTTTAATTATAGTGTGTTTTCATTATGCTCACGTGGGTGTAACAAGATAGTGAAAGAAAAAAAATCTGCTCTCGTGGTGATTTTGGCTTGGAGGCCAAACTGTGTTAGCCCCACTTCTGCATTTATCACGTGATACACCCTGTCTCAAAAAGGCAGTTTATGGACAGCTTTAAAACTGTTGTGTATACCCTAACTTTTTTAAGCATGCACAACAACCAGGTGGTAATGAAAAGACCTTGGAAAACTCTATCATGCGGTGGCCCTGAGAGGCCAAACGGACTGCAACTTAAGAAAACACCAGCAATAAGAAAAAGGCTGCAAAAGCACACAAAACACAATGGAAATAGGAAAAAACAGATTTCCAAAAGCACAAGGGAAGTGTTTCTGGGGAGACAATAACCCGACGGACCAGTTGCAGGAACCCAAAACATGGTAGGTGTGTTTTATCATGATTCATATAATACTGATGACGGATTTTTAGGCTAATAGTTAGGTTAACATACTTACCGCTCATCTGTTCTTTCCTCACAAAACCGATAGATCCTCCACTTCTTTTAAGTGTCTCCCAGCGCAATTCTTAGCATGATTCCTGCAACTGGTCCGTCGGGTTATTGTCTCCCCAGAAACACTTCCCTTGTGCTTTTGGAAATCTGTTTTTTCCTATTTCTGTTCTCGTTTTTTCCTATTTGGGTTGTGTTTTGTGTGCTTTTGCAGCGTTTTTCTTATTGCTGGTGTTTTCTTAAATTGCAGTCCGTTTGGCCTCTCAGGGCCACCGTAGATCTTAGCTACTGATCAGCTTTCATTTTAAGGAGTGATGCACCACGTTGTGATCTGATATTTGGTCCTTTGTAATACACCATTAACTCCTCAAGTATCTATAGCTAACAAATCATCAACAAAATTGCTACTTTTCGTAATATATAAATCATAATCTATAATCTTAACTTGAGTTTGTATATCAGCTGGATAATCCAAATGAAGCACAACATTGTCCAAAACCAGCTATAGCCACTGATGAGCTTCACATTTGGTTAGCTCTCAGTTATGTTAGTGAAACTTTTGTTACACTAAATCATTTGATTAAAACTGATTTGATTAAAGCAGTATAAATCGGGATTTTTAAAGTCCAGCCTTTACCCCCACAGTTATCTGTCCTATACCGACACAGAAGTGAATTAGCCAGAACCACAGTGTAACACTGTTAGTTGGTTGAAAACGGAGCTATTAGAAATATTCGACATAGTCACTAACTACTTGCTTTCATAGTAAATATACCTATAACCTATTCAGCTGGTGCAACACGTTCAGATGTTACAGGAAAATTAGGTTAGGAGCTTGTCCATGAGAATATATAGTAGTGCCCAGAATTAGACCCAAGTCTGGTTAGGGTGCTTTCACTTTACTGTGGTCCTGCTCTCTGAAGGGAGCTGTGTGCTGATTTGAGGTCCATCACAACTGTTTCCACATTCTAAATCAAACTCAAAAACTTTCCTATTCTTCGAGGCCTATGGTTAATTACTGTGTGCGTGTGTGTTTGTGTGTGTGTGTACATGTGCTGTAGCACTTGCTTCTTGTAGAGTTTGTTATATGTGTGGTTATGTGTTTCAGCGAGTATTTTTCCCCCAGTTTTTTTATAGTTTTATTCTCTGTGTAAGCTATTTTGCATTTCTGAAGCCATATTTGCTGGCTGTAACTAAGTGTTGTCTTTCTTTAAGCATGCCTTTTTGATAAGTCGATCCTCTTTTAATTTAATTTGTAGGCAGTTGTTGGCAGTCCTGGAATAGCAGCTTTTGTTGCAGGAAATTTTCCCAAATGATGCCAGAAATTACAGTAATTGCAGTAACCTGCAGTTATTGTATTATGCAGTAACATCAGTGTGCAATTTTCTACACATTAAGCCTGTTTTGGGGATGCACTGGACAGTGGTGGAAATATTTTTGCAATATTTATAAGGTAAGATTAAATATTGACAGAACGGTAGTGAGATGATGTGCAGTATGTTAAACCTAAGTTTAAAAATAACAATAAAAACATATTGATTTGGCTCTTCCTTGTTCATTTTAAAGTTGACTCAAAGAGCAACATCACCAAAATCTTCAGGACTTAATGTTTTTCAGTTGGTTACATACTTTACATGCATACTTTGCAGCAGTGGATGATGCTGTGAATGTCAAGTTTAGTGTCGCACTGGTTCAAATCCACTTGTGCATACCTGCTGCAATCAGGCAACTATGTTTCTTTGTCTTCTCTGTTTCTCAAACAGATCAGCGTACAGACAGACCACATACATACTCACTGCCCCCTAACCTTGCTGCCCTTACACAAGAGGACCATTAATTCTGTGTGTGTCTGCGTGTGTACACATGTTCCTTGTTGCCTAGGTGTGTATGTCGATGTGTCTGGTGGGCAGTTAGAGGAAGGGGACCTCGTGTTTTCTTAGTGGCTGAGCAGAGGGGGGCCCCTGCAGCACCACCTTCCCCAGTCCATTCATCCAACCCCCCCCCCCCTCCCCTTGGTAAAAGGAGATCTTTGTGTGTTTGCGCTAGTGAAGCAGCCCCAGTCAGTCCCAGTGTTCCCAGAGGAATACAATGAATGGGGGCATTTTGTCCCACTCTATAACCTACACCCCCCAACTTCACTCTTTTCCTTCTTTTTTTAGCCATTCGGACACACAGACTTGTTTTTCTTCTCTCTTCATTCTCTTTTGTCTGTGTCACAAGACGTCGGCCCTCTTGTCTGCCTGCATGTGTTTATAGGAATGCCTCAAAAGTACACTGACCTACAAGTGTGTTTGCTTGTGTGTGTGATGACTGCCTCCTGAGATATCAGGCTTTTTATCTGTGTGACCTATCAGTGCTGTCAGAGGAGCTGCTCAGGTGGCACTTGTAGCTCCACACATACCAGACCAAGCATGCAAGCTGGTGGCTCATGCTCTGTTTTGGCAGGGCTATGTGTGGAGACACACACATTTGAGCATTTTTATCTTCATTATACAGTGTAGTGGTGAAGATAGACAGGACAGTGATGAGAGAAGGGGAAAACACACAGAAAAGGGCCACGGGTCAGACTTGAACCAGGGCTGCTGCACTACGGCTCTGTTCCATGTAGTTGTCTGAAGTGGTGCGCAGAAGCCTGCTCTTAAACCAATTATATACTTTTAAACCAACTGGTGATTCTAAATTGACCGTAGGTGAAAATGTGAGTGCAAATTGTTGCCTGTCTGTCTGTCTGTCTGTGTTAGCCCTGCGACAGACTGGTGACCGGTCCGAAGTCTAGCTTGCATCTTTTCCTGTGGCACTTGAGTCGCCCATGTGACTCTGAATTGGATAAGGGGAAGAGGATGGATGGAATGGACAAAGCAGTGTATTTCTATTTGGTTTACTCAATAGCCCAAAGCCAGTTGATATCCAATTAACAATGATAAAAAAGAGTTTTGAACTCTTCTCAGAAAATTCTCATGAATTCTGAGAGCATTTCTGAGGAGCAAAATGCTCTTCAGCATTAATCAGGTATATATAAAAAAAATCTGTCCATGTACTTCCTGTTGATCAATTAATCGCCTGAGCAAACACAGTAAGTTCAGAAATAATTCTTTCCTTCTCTTTCTATTTAATTATGCTCTTTGAACCTTTCTACCTCAAGCCTTTCAATCCATCCACACACTAACCACGAACAGCGCGTAAGACGGTCATCTTATTCAACTAATTCAGCAAGGCAGTCCCGCTGCACATATGCACAGTAATCATGCAACATGCTGCTTGTGTATGCTTGAGCTCCAGCGATGAACCTTCCCTGGGAGGTCAGTGGGAGGGGAGAGGGCAGCGTTGTCAATGAATTGGTAGTAAAGGAGACGAATGGAGGTAGATGGCATTGAAGTGAGGAGGGAAATGGAAGGAGGAGGGAAGTGTCTAAAAACATTTATCTGAAAGCGTAACATAGTCACAAAAGAAAAGTTGAAAACAGGATAAAGCCAGAATAATGAAGAGCAGACATGAAATGACAAGAAACTTTGAGATTTTTTTCCCTCACAAGTTGATTAATTGAGGAATCAATCACAGAGAAGAAAATATAGTAATATTAATAGTAAAGTTAGTTATTATCAGACATTTATTTGATTGACTTTGATTTTTGACCTCCCTAATATGGACTTTTTGGCTTTTTGACATTGCCTTCTTTTCTTCCTTTCTCCTTTTCAAGGGTTTTTGTTTTTATTATTTTTTTTAAACTTGAAACATTAGTTATCCAGTAACTTCTAGAGCTCTATTAATGATATAAAGAGAGAAATTATATTTCTTAATAAGCCATTTGAACAAACAATCCTTGGGGGCATTTTTTTAAGAAAAAGAAGAGGCAACCAGAGAAAAAAAATGCAAAAAGAGAAAAGACTGCGATAAAGGGAAGAGATAGAAGGAAAGAAAGTGGGGTCGTCCGGTGGTTTAACACAGTCAGCCCAAATAGATTCCCGCAGGCTCATCTTTGATTTGTTTCTTTTCAGTTCAAGCCCTCGGCATCTTGACTTAGTCAAACCCACAGATTTTAAGAGCCTTTCAAGCTGACATGAAAGGCAGCTGTTAACCTCTCTCTTGTTTTAAAGGCCTTTTCTTGGCATCTTTACACTTGTCTCTTAAGAGTATACGTCTTAATTTGTTGTTTGGCTTCTGTTCTTCAACTCGATGCACCAGTTGATCATGTCATTGCCTGCATTGTTTTTCCCTTCTCCCTGTCTTCCCCTTCCTTTCATCCTGATCTTTATCGTTCCTCACTTTAACCTTCCTTTGTGATGTTTCATTTTAAATCATTCTTTCTTTCTCTCTGCTGACTTTCTGTTTTATTTTATTGCTTTTGTTTCTACCTCTTTACCTTGTTTATTTGCGATTTTCTCGTTTCTCATCTGCCTTTTCTATCATTGCTCATGATTTTTATTCTTCTTTAAAAATCTTTGAGTTTTTTGGTAAATCTTGGAGCTTTTTTTTGCTGTTGTTGTCTGTGAATCTGTGTCTGTGTGTCAGTATTATTTAATGGATACAGCAGTTGGCAGATATCTCTCATCTCTTGTCTCTCTCTCCCAGGTCCAGGGTCATATGCCTCCTCTGATGATACCAGTGTTTCCTCACGACCAGCGGTCTCTGGCTGCAGCTGCCGCAGCACAGCAAGGCTTCCTTTTCCCACCAGGCATGTCCTATAAGCCAGGTATAACCCCACCCCACCCCCACCACAAACACACACACACGCAGTGGAATCCCAGTCTATGTTAATGAAAATGTGTCAGGTGAGGAATGTTCTGAAAATTAGCGCAGAGATCCAATGTATTGCAACATGGAATTTCACGCTTTGCCTCTCTGTCTCTTTCTCCCAAGAGTTTTCACCTTTTGCACACCAACCCAACAATATAGACATAAGGGCGACGCACTCAGAAAAATCACGTACGTTGCACTTAAATAAGGGCATGCATACTGCATGTTTCGGCAGACCGTAAGGATTTTGCACAAACAGGCTCAAGAAAAAAACACTTAAAGTCGCCCACAGAAAGAAATGCACCGCACTTCATTGGATTGTCTGCACCACCTGCTTTCATCAAGTCTTTTGCACATTCCTTTCTTGCAAACATCCCTCCAGGTGCTTGCCTGACACAGTACAGCACTGACCCGTCATACGAATATTACTCCTACTGCATGAGCATTCACTCCCGTGAGGCCGCAAAGAGAGGCAGAAATGAAGAAAGGGATTAAAAAGCTACTATTGTATACTCTCCTTTGACATTGGTCTGTTTTCAACAAAGGCTTGGACATGGAAAGCCTTTTAAGGACAAACAGTAGGGGTTATACACATACTCATATATGAATTTATGAGTGCATCACAATGAGGAAGCTCTGGACTTGAACTCTGCTCGCTCTGGTCTCAAGCACTTGAGTGTGCCGACAGCAAGCGTTAATAACCTTTGAATAAAATTTCTGTGACCCTTCATGGTTCATTTGGCATGAATAAAAACATGAGAAGAGTAAGGAAGGAGACAAAGAGCGAGACAGAGCGAAAGAGACAGAGAGGCCTGACTGAAGGTAAAGAGCAGGTTAGTTCTTGTGCAGTACACCCCCCACGACCTCGCTCTACAATATGTGTTGTTTTGGTTATTCAACAGGTGAGAATTACCCAATGCAGTTCATTCCATCTGCAATGGCAGCTGCAGCAGCGTCTGGACTCAGCCCGTTACAACTACAGGTAAGACACAAACTAATTTATCAAAACAAACAAGCAAAAATGTGTGTGTGTGATTTAATACTACTTGGACTATAGAGAGATATTTTTCCTCTAAATTAAAACTGTGTAAAACACGTGAGTAATGGCTTACCAGAACAAAATGATCACATACTTGAAACAAGACCAGAAACAGGCTGTCTGACAATGAAGTGATGAAAGGTGAGGGTGTGGAAGTTGGTGGGTGTGACTGTTTTTCTGTAAGATATGCTTCATTTTCACCTGGATTCAGTTAATAATAGTATTATTATGTGAAACCTCCCGCACACTTGGCGATGACTCAAACATCTTATTGCCTTTGTTGTCAAAGGTCTGACTTTACTTGACATGACATGATTAAAATGTTTTGTCCAACTTGTGCTGTATACTTTTTCAGAGTGCCACTAATAATTCTTTTAATTCAGTCACTGAACAGAGTCTGTGTCTAGTCTTTAAGTGAATGCATTAAAAATCAGTTAAACAACTGCAGCAGAAGTATGACGTCTGGAAAAAAAGACAAAGAAAAAAAGGGTGACTGTTTGTTCGCCATTTAGGGGAACATACCAGAGTGCTGACTGACAGGTACATAAAAGCAGCAGCTGAGATGAGAGCAAAAATTGAACTAGCTGAGTAGTTTAGATGAATCTATTTGCTGTTATTTAGGATGGGTTAGAAATGGGGCTGGTGGTATTCAGATGGGTTTTGAGTGAAATATGCAAATCATTTATGCACTTTTGATGTGTATTGAATGACACACCTCTGCCTTGTTTGTGTGTTTCCTCTTTTAACCCAGGAGAGGGTCTAGTGAGAAGGAATAAAGAACAGAAAGAAAAACACCAAAAGATAAATTTAAAAAAGACTCCAAATGAGAAAAAAATATAACATGACATGTTGATTAAAATAAAAAAATTTAATACTTCCCATCAATTGCGGTCTTAGAGAACACAGCAGTCTATTAATCTATATCTAGCTTGAAATCTTTTCTGTTTTGAACGTCATGAGTAAGAAGCCAAGGCTATTGTGCAACTTGTTGAGTGTCTGGTAGACCTAACCTTGGAAGAGCCTCTGGCAAAAGCTACAATATAGAAAAGAACTAGATGCTTTGCATGTGAAGTGATAACTTCACGTACAATGGCTGCATAGTTAAATAAGCAGACAGAAGGTCTACTGTTATCAAAAGAACTGGGAGAAAGAGAGAAATGCCACACTTGGAGGTGTCCTCTGTGCAGCTTGTAGGTCCTGACCTTAAAAAAAACGAAGCAAACGAATTACCTGCAACCACAGTAATTTGTCTGCTGCCATTATTTGTTTTCTGATTTTGCTTTTTCATAAACCTAACCATAATTCCCACCTTTTTTATTCTCTAAAAAATTTGCAACTACCTCCAAAAAAATTCCATACAAGCTCAAATCATTATTCTAAAAGAACTTGAAATACAAACAGAAGCTGGAACAGGAGCTTTCTTCATACTTTTAATAGAGTTCCCGTACATTTGATTTCTTTTTTCAATAAAGCAACGTGACACATTGGTTGAAGATGATGCTCCATAGGTTGCCAAAATGCTAGCCCTCTTATCCGCTGTTTGTCAGCTGTAGCAGACAAAAGCTGTTATGATGAATCACAGAGGAATTCCCAACCCAACAGCACAACACCTGGCCCACACAATTCATCAAATATTTTATTGCTTGACACATGTGCTTTGAGAATAGCACTTATCCATAATGGTTATCACAGAGCACATTTCCAGGGGAGCGGGCAAATCAGTGAAATAAAAACGAAGAAAACCTCGACTCCCTAAAGATGCTTTGGAATTTCACAACATAACATCACACATCATCAACACTTCCTGCTTTACCTACCGTCAGCTGAAAAAACAAAAGCCCTCACGAGCTTTTTCACTGGCAAACAATACTGCTTCATCATGTCAGTTGTTACCATAGCGTGCCTTTTGGATATAACAAGAATCCTTATCCCAGTTTATTCAATTTGTATTGTGGTTTTCGCTTATCGAGGCCCTCATTAGCCGCTATTGACTTAGCAAAGCGCCGTGCTGCGCTGAGGGGATCGGAGCCGGGAGGCTCCACTCCTGGCTCCACTCCTGGCTTTGAAATTATCAAAAGAGCTGTACGGTGAGTGAGAGGTAAGAGGATGAGTGATGTCAGAGACGCAAACTCATTCACGTTTAGACACTGCCTGAGACACAGAGAATAAGAGGCAGAGAGAGCAATCTGAATGAAAGAGGAAGTTTCTCATCAAGGCATCGGTTGAAAACAAGTCAGAGACTGCCAAGAAAAAAAGAAAAAAAGCAGCGAGACCGAGGAAGTATTTAGGCTGGGAAAAAACAATTATTTGAGGAATTTTTTAGGAGATGGAGTGCTGGTTTCCAGCATATTTGAATATTGTTTTGACAATAATGTCAAAAGAAATCCTGATGATGAGAGTTAATAATGGTACTTGTCTTGTTAGTTAGTCCATTTGCATCAATAAAATGTTTAAAGTGCACCGTTTGGGGCAGTAACGTGGGCTGCAGAATGTACAAAAAGACCTGCGTAGTGTTATGATATCAGTTAGTATTTTTACAAGACCTGGGTGTATTTGCAGTATTCGCGTTCAGTATATAAGCTGCAGCTTTCTGATGCTCTTCCCAACATTGCAGCATATTGCTTTCAATATTTCAATATGCAGTGAACATATGATCATCCAGCAGTGACAGCTGACACATTTTGTTGCTCATCTGTCCTGTTGTGATCGATCCATATTTGCATTTGAGCAGCTGTTACTGCTACCATCACCTATGATGATGATGATGCATACATTAAAAATCTGTATGGATATAAAATATGAATCTATCTTTGGTGGTTACTTTTACTCTTTCACATCAAATCAATTTTACATTTACTGTAAAATTGATGTGATGTCTTGACAGGCCACAAACTGAGGCCTTACCTATTCTATTAATTTTAGATAGTCTCAGTAAATTTGCAGGAGTGACGTAGCAACCAGAGACTATATAAACCGAACGGCACTTCCCTACAATGGCTACAGATAACTACTGGCACAGCGAAGTGAGCGGGACCATAGATAAACTTGCAGGCAAGCGACTGAAGCGACCACCACTGAAAACGCAGGATACCACTAATTAACATGTGACCTTGTAGTAAATACATTAGAGGGTTACCTGGGTAGCCAGATACCAGCTGTCAGGTTTAAAGTACTGCACGACAGGCAAATCAGTTCTAGTCTGGATGCAGCTTTAACTGTGAAAAAGGGAAACTGTGCATTATCGTGTTAGCACTATAAACAGACAATGATATTGTATGTGTTCTGTGTTATCAACCTCCTCTGCTACATACTGTAGTCAAAACACACCAGCTGGCATCAAACATTTGTAATGCCAAATCGATGCTCAGTTCAGGATAGACAGATGTTGTAGTCAGACTGCTCCAGATGTTTCAAAGTTGAACCCTGTAGCCCTCATTTAAACAGCTGGCTGGCACTGAAGGTCAGAAAGAATAATTTCACACAGGAAAAGTCACCATCAGAAAGTGCCGTCTGAAAAGTTTTATATTGTATATCTATATCTATACACCTTTATAAATCATGTAAATCTGCATTACTAAGCTGTCTGGTAAAGGCTGTTAAGCAAGCCTTGACCCATCATGAACTGACCTACCAATTCTGATAGCACAAATGATCCACTATTGGCGTGGGAACTTGATCCATCCAATTGTTTCCAGAGCATTGCAATAGACCCTTCACAACAGTAGATTTCTGCTGAAGAAAGGCCCTCTTTGTGTGCCGCTAATGCGAGGGACATACAGTTGCTTAGCAGACATTCTTGCTGAAATCATAAGACATCTCTAGCTTTGTGTCTCCATGCTTAGTGAGTGTTAGGCACGGACACAAAGGTGAGGAAACTTAATGTGGCCCCTGGTAATGATTTCTGCCCGACTGCCAACACACTGTACATAAAGCGTGAATGACCTTCTCTGTCATACACGAGAAACATGTTTGATACAGACTGATAAAAGCGAGAACCAGAGGTCTTTATGCAGCCCGTCTCTCTTTCTATCTGTTTTACCATCTTTTTTAACACAAAAGTGCAATATTTAGAGTCTGCCCTCTGTCCGGGCCGACTCAGTGATAGTCA
>NW_024582558.1:954331-1018499 GCF_018398535.1 Haplochromis burtoni | reverse complement strand
ACAAACGAACCTGCTGAAAAAAAGACAAAACCTCATTTGTTTTTTTGCACTCCTGAGATCAATAGCAGCTGGACACTAAAAGAGGCCAGCTGAAGGGAGTCTCCACTCAGCCCTAATGGGACAGAGCAGTCTGAGCATGGAGGAGGCTGCTGGTGGACTACGATCTGATAGTCCAAACAGAGGTGCAGACACCCACAACGTCATCACCTTCTCTTTGTTTTCTAAAGAATTACAGTGATGTAGCCCCCCTCCAAAAAAAGAGAAAGCAAAAATGCTAATAATCACGTGTGTGAAAAGTGACAGACTAATGATTTGGATTTTAGTCAAATGGGCACTGATATCCAAAGAGTCAAATAGTCTGGACAGCTGAGACACACTTCGAGGCCCTCTTTGTCAATTTGCAATTTAGGAAATTGCAGCATTGTCTTCCCTCGGGAGTTGGCTGAATGGCAGGAACTCTGGTTGGTGTTGTTTACGCTGCAGATTGGTTTCCCCAGTACACAATCAATCTCTGAGTGTCTTGAAGAAGCAGAGAAAAAAAATTAGGTAAAAGCTCTTATTGTCAGTCTGTTGTTTGTTCAACAGTTCCCTCCTCATATTTGTAACCGTTGACAGAATCGCTGCTCGCAGCACAAAAGCTGTGGGTGTGTTTGTGGGGGAAAAAAGCACTGCGTGTGTGTGTGTTTGTGCAGACATGGGTGTGAGATCCTAACTGTGTGTTTTACCTCAAGGACTCATGTGTCTGCCCCAGCCCCTGCTCCCCTTAGAGTTGTAAGAATATCAGGCATCACCAGAAGTAACTCTGTGGTCGGCTTGATTGACGCGAGAGGCCTCACCACCAGTCATTCAAGGCACATTCTTACAGGGATCTCATATCGCCAGGGGTTGGACCGAGCACTCCCGGTACCTTCCAAGGAAAATAAGCGGCGTGACATCAGGGCTTTGTTTCAGCGGCGAGGCCCCTTCTGTTTGTGTTTAATATCGCTCTGAGAGAAGTGGAGAGAGGGCCAGCCAATTTCTCTGGCCCCAACTGCTGAGCCTGGCGCTTTGGCGGTGAAGCGACGGTGGTCTCGTGTGTCTGCGTTGCAAAACTCTGTCCTTCTCTCTCTTTCTCCATTGTGCTTTCTTTACTTTGGATCTCTGGTCCCGGGAGGCTTTGCAGTTTTGACTGAAGGGAAATCAGATCTCACAACACTGGGGGTCATTTAGGCTGAGGGGGCAGAAGGTAAAAACAGAGAAAGAAAGGGGAAAAAAAAACAGAGCTGGAGATGGGGTGGAAAGATATGAGAAATGATTTCTGGACCTAAACTAAGAGTCAGAAGACAAGTGAAGAGAGTCAAAGGGAGATCAAAAGAAAGCGGGACAAAATAAAGACAGAACTGTAGAAGGAGGGAGGAGTACAGATGAGGTGAGAGTAATGAAAAATGAGAGGAAAGCAAAAAAGAGAAAAAAAGTCAGAAAGAAAAGAGGGAATCTACTGAAGGCCAGCCACGTCTGGGTGGTTTTCCTGAGGACAGGCTCTTTGATACTCCAGCACTCACACTCCAATGCATTTAGACAGGGGCTGACAGTGGTTTCAGGCAGTGGTTTGTCTGGCCAGTTAGCTTTGATTTAGAAGACCCTGGACTGTGGGCCGAGTATTTGACTCTTTGATTTTTGCTAAGTACCTTGGATGAAAAGTCAGTTCTCCTTTTTTCCCCTTTGTCATTTAATGTTTTCATCCAACACTAAAGGCTTTTACTTTGAGGGTTTTCTTTTTTATTTCTCTGCTATGTTCAAGGATTTTTTCAATTGAAACACTGGTCCAAGGTGTAAACTATGAACACCTGCTTAAATCTGATTAGCCACTGTCGTCTTGCTTTGGATTAAAGTAAGTAAAGAAATTGCCTGAAGCATTAATGCAAGAACAAATCAGAGGTGACAAGATTAGTTAGAGACCCATGAAGCAGTTCCTCATATAATATTCCTAATCTCATTTTACATTATTTGACTTGTTATTCCTCTGCTAAGAAAGCCAAGACTAAACATTAAAACATCAGAACAATACCAACCTTTTATTACAAGTAAAACTGAAGCAAGGCTATTAAACCTAACTTCAGAATAGGTACCATTTGTTTCCTATTCAAAAGCTGAAAGATGCTGATCTATGTGCAAGCTGCTCCAAGCATCTGTTGAAAAAATAACTGTTAGAAAAGTTCTGCAGATAATGTAGCATAAAAAAATAATTTGCTGGAATCCCTCCTTGATAAATAATACCTCAAACAAATCTTACATCTGTGTGGGATGCTCTTGTCAACTTCAGATGTAGATGTGTGTGTGTGTGTGTGTGTGTGTGCCTGTTTCCATCTAACTACAGTGTGTCTTTGGCTCAAAGGATGCAGCCAGTACCAGGGAAAGGATAAACCAAAATAAATAAATAAATAAAATTGACAGGATCAAGGGTGTGTGTGTGTGTGTGCGCGCGTGTGTGTGTATGAAAAAGAAAAGAGGAGAGAGAATGAAAGAGGAAAGCCACTGACTAGCTGCTGGCGCGCGATGTTAATAGCCTGTCGGTTTTGCTGGTTTCTTCCCTTTTTTTGCAGCAGCTGTATGCCGCCCAGCTGGCAAGCATGCAGATCTCACCAGGAGCCAAGATGGCTCCCCTCCCACAAGCTCCCAACTCCTCCAGTCCTCTTTCTCCCTCCACCCTCAAGAGCGAGAAGCGAGCATCCAGCCCTGTCTCTCAGATTAAGGTAGGTACTTTGTTCAAATGTTGTTAAATGAGTGCGCGCTGCCAAGAGAATAGAGCCGGTCTAGATGTACCGAGAGCTTCTTGTGTGTTCTCTTGATGATGTTATATTTAAATATGTGTAAATGGCTTTGCTGACTTTTGCTACAATAGTGAATTAGACTTTTCATGTTATGGGTATGTGCAGGGAAATATGGTGATAAATTCAGAGACAACATAATAGAAGAAGTAAAAAGTGGGCTCCGAATGTTGTAATAATAATGTTGATGGTCACTGAAAGTAAAAGTGAAAGCTGGAAATATGGAATTTGTTGAAACAATGAGCTGTGCATTGGCCCCTGTGTTCTTCACTGTCAATTAGAAACAGCTTATTTAAATGTCACAGGCTGATGCACACACAAACACATGTGCACTCACAAGCTGACACTGGCACTGGCTGCTGTTTGGCAGCGTACGCCTGATCTTTACTTGGTGACGAGGCAGTAATGGAAGCCATGTGTGTGTGTGGGGCACAGCTGCAACCGGCGTCACAATAGACCGGCGTCGGAGCTCACCGCACTCAAACAGTAGTGCCGTGCCCTCCAAACTCCTCATCCTCCACAGTAAACCCCACGCATACTCATCCCACCCTCAGCACGCCACCCGCATCTCAACTTACCCCTTTCCCCACGCGAAAGCTCGTTCTGTGCTCCTTCCCTTCTCAAAACTTCCTCAGCTGCGGCTCAACTCCAAATTAGAGCCACGTTCATTAAATGTTTTCTGCCAACAAAACAGCCGCAGTCAGACTGTGCTGGCGTGCTGAAGTTTACTTTATGCTACTATTTTTCCTTTTCCAAGAATTCTTTATGTGGATTAGTGTGGTCATGAAGATCTGATCAGAAATAAGAAATCA
The DNA here is from genome assembly GCF_018398535.1 of Haplochromis burtoni. NCBI lineage: Eukaryota > Metazoa > Chordata > Actinopteri > Cichliformes > Cichlidae > Haplochromis > Haplochromis burtoni. The sequence goes on along the minus strand of NW_024582558.1, from coordinate 1,014,880 downwards.
CACAAACAAATGTACCATTGTTTATATGCAGTAAGGAGGCTTAAAGAGCTGATCGGTCGAATTCATTTATTAAAGGCCAAAAACTTAAGGATCACCAAAGGCTCTTCAAGTAACACTGCAGAACATCAGCTCAGCTTTATATCAGTTTGTAACGCTTACTTTACAGCCTTTTTATTAACCCTAATTTAGTAATTTAGCTCCTGTTGAAAGGACTTTGTATAAATGGATGCTGCACCTGTTTCATTAACAGGAGGAAGGATCCACACAGCCACTGAACCTCTCAGCTAGACCCAAGACAGCTGAACCTCTTCGCTCCCCGACATCCCCAACACAGAGTCTGTTCTCTGGAAACAAGACCAGCCCCACAGGCATGGGCAAAGGCCGCATCCCCAGCCCAATTCCCAGCATGGGCCGGAACACCTCCCTGGGTAGGTAACAACACCACGGGCTAGCTGGGGTGGGCCACCCAGTCTACTAGCACTGCTACATTTCATTAACATTCAATAACACTATCCTTACACTCATCTACAATTACAATGACACAGAGTAAATGCTGCAAAGAAAAAACACTGAGGCGAAACACTGATGTACTTTTGCTCATGGATTCTCTTTCACACACAAACCAACACTAATATGCATTTGTGCACGAATGTATCGCTCACATCTGCAGTGTACATCAGCCCAAAGCAAACACGTTGAGCAAAAAAAAAAAAAACCTTGCCTTCAACTTAGCCGGAAAAACAAAAACATCACCCACCCAAACACCTCCCACTCCCACAGCCACCCACAGACAAACCAAGAAGCGTCGCATGTGCCTGATAGGCTGCAGACACCTAAACCCCATGAGGAGACCTGTGTATGTGTGTGTTTTGTGTGTGTGTTTGTATTTTACAGGAGTCCAAAGCCCTGTATTTAGCCCCAATGAAAACCCTGGCAGCGGAAGCAGTGAAACCCAGCACACGTTATTTGGTTTTTAAGAGCTTCCTCACATCATTGTCTGCCCGCGCTAGACCTTTTATGCCCCTACCTCTGCTATCTGTTATTAAGGCCAATCTAAAGCCTCTCATTATATCCCCCAGAAAACAATTTCACCAGCTTGTCTGGAGTGGCTTTGAGGACGCGACACTTGTGTTCCTGCAAAGTTATTTTTTGCCCATTTTAACGGCCACCCAAGCATACAGTGCTTCCTACTTGTCTGCTAATTAAATGAGGAGGGCGACGGAAACTTTGCATCCTTTTATTTATTTATTTCCTCTTATTCTTCAAATGTGCATCGGCTTCAAAAGTGTGAAGCGTGGTGCTTAAACAAGGGGGAGGAGGCTCAGTCATGTTTTGACACAAATGGCCTGGAACAAAACTTAAACAACATTTGGAGCTGATATAAGATTGGAAATCTCATGTTTATACAGTTGAAATGTTATTTAATGGGAATTTGTATTCAGCCTTTCTGAACGTTTGACTATAAGGACTTACACTTTCTATTCTAGTATCAGTAGAATCTTACGAAGTAAAGTAAAAGCACTAAACTGAGTTCTAAAGAGTCTGGTTTGTTCAAATAGAAATTTGTAGCACTGGGTAATAGCACGGATCAAATATGAGCGCACTATATGGACAAAAGTCTTGGGTCACACCTCTTAATCTTTGAATTCAGGTCTTTTCAGTCCTATTTCCACAGGTGTATAAAGTCAAGCTCCTAGCCACATGTGGTAATGTGTGTAAGATGCCACCATTGCAACAAGCCAGTTTGTGAATTTTTCTAAGTCCTAGATACTCGACAATCAACTATAAGTGGTATGATTGCAAAGTGCTAGTGTTTAGGAACCACAGTAACTCAGCCACGAAGTGGCAGACCACGTAAAATTACAGATCTGGGTTTTTGCGTCCCTGTTCAATAACTGCAGAGCTCCAAACCTCCTCTGACATTAACGTCAGCACAAAGTCTGTGAGCTGGGAACTTCACGGCATGGATTTCCATGACTGAGCAGCTCTTGTTGGCAATTTGTAGGTAGGCCAGTACATTTGTACGTATGTTATATTCATAAAAGTTATCTGTTTATTTATGTATGCTTGATTGCAAATCCCTTTCCCTACACAAAGTGGCAAAAAAGGACATAACCTTTTCTTTTCAGTGGTTATTCACATCAGAGCCAGAAGAGTATTAAATGTGTGCAATTCATTTTTATGCTACCCGAACATGTCCCCGATGCTGTATTGCCAGTCTAAGTGACATACGACTGTCTCTCGTCTGTTCTCCACCTGCAGACATATTGTCCAGTCTCAACTCCACAGCACTGTTTGGGGACCAGGATGCAGTGATGAAGGCCATCCAAGAGGCCAGGAGCATGAGGGAGCAGATCCAGAGGGAGCAGCTCCACCAACAGCAGCAGCAGCCAGGACACCAGAGTCTGGAAGCAAAGCTATCTGCCCTCAGCAGCATGAACCTCAACAATGGCAACAAGGTTAGAAGGACATGCAGGTCACATCTGGATGCATAATAGGATGCACACACACGTTTTACTGATAAGGTCTGAAAGAGTTACATGAACTGAATGCAGTTTCATAGCAATTACTTTTCTTCTAAAAAAGGAATTTTGGCTCTGGTCCTAAAATACTGTCAAATAAATAGCATAAAGATTTGCTAAATAACTAAATAAACTTTTCAGTTCTTTTTCAATACTCAATACTTTTGGCTACAATTCCAGTCATACCTTTTCAGATTTTGAGGTTATAAAATCAGCACTGTTAATTCAACACAAATATATATAAAAAAACCAAAAAAAAACAAAGCGGTCTTTGGCTAATGCAATAAATGAAATAAACAAAATAGGAATCCAGAGTACAAACAAACTGGAAACAAGGACCGTACACAAACCACAAGCAGCATAACTACAAGCATCAACAAATGATTTAGCAGGGACAAAGAGGAAGATGGGACTCCATCTCTTTGACATCCTCTTCTGTCACACCAACTCTCATAACCTCCTTCATGAATTCATGAATCTTCTCTGTGGTCTTCCTCTTTCCTCCTGTATGACCGCTCCATATTCAACATCCTTTGTCCAGCACGATCCCTCGTCTACACATGTTGAAACAATCTCAGCCTTGCCTCTCTAACTTTCTTCCGACCTGAGTTGTCCCTCTGATTTACTAATTTCTAAATCCTTTCCATCCTGTTCAGTCCCAGTGAAAATCTTAGGATCTTAAGCCTCCTGCTCGGCCTCGTGGCTTTTTGTCAGTGCCACTGTCTCCAAATCGTACATCATAGCAGGCCTCACTACCATCTTTTAAATCTTACTTGTCACTCTTGCTGCTATCCTTCTTTCACAAATCACCCCTGACAGTCGTCTCCGCCCACTCCACCCTGCCTGGGTGGTTGACCTCAGGTATCAGGTATCTGCACTCCTTGCATAATCACCTTATCACTTTATGTTTCTCCATTTCATTCATTAATATATTCTGTTTCGCTTCGAATGACTTTCAGTCCTCTCCTCTTCTAAGGCTCTTCCACCTGCTCCCTATTCTCACTATCATCTGCAAACATCATATTCCACCCTTCCACCCCTTACATCATCTGTCAAGTACACTTCTTCTCTATTTCCAAGGCATCTTCTGACTCTTCAAGATTGTGTTAAGCTGGTTCCAAATAAGTATATTTAAAAGATTGTGTTGAGCAGTCTGGTTAAAAATTCCTTCCATTTCTTGATTTCCAAAGTAATCCTGCAAACTACCATCCAAATGTGTCTAGCTACATTCTACCCTGCCAACACATTGCATTCTGCTATCTCTTGCATCTCTTCTGCATAGCATGTTGTCCCACCTGTGTGCACATTCCTCCACTCTTGTAATGCTCTGCCCTCTTCTCGATATACATGTTCACCAGAGCCACTTCCATTCCATTGGTTAAATCCACTGCCAGCTATCCTTACACCTCCTGCTTTTCCTTGTCTCTCACTGCCTTCCCCCTTTCCTCTTTCTTTGTCTTGGGCCAGCAGTAGCAGTTTCCTCTGGCACCGTGTTGGCGACCAGCACTTCAGGCGCTTGTTGTTAACCAGGCCCTGACTGATCCAGTATGGAAATCTCATTCATAATCATCTGCATGTTTGATTTGGCAAAGATTTTACGCCGGATCTCCTGCCTGACACAACCCTCACCATGTATCCGGGCTTAGGACCAGCCCTAGGAATACATTGGCGTAGAATTAAAATAGGACTCAAAAACTCTACAACATCATAAACTAAAATTTAAAAATGATTAGAAAAAGGCAATTTGTCAGTTAATTTATGTTCAAATAGAATTAAAGCTTAGTAGTCTTGTTAAATCATATTGGAAGAATCTAGGAGTTATTTTCCTAGAACATTGACTCTGAGGTCAAATACTGTTTGCTAACTATGCAGAACACGTGAACAACATACTGATACCTTGCCGCCAATGGAGATTACTAACAATGCACATAACATCACTCATGGTGCAACACGAACAGACAAACTTTTAAATTTGTTGTATTTTTTCATTCACTAAAAGATGTGAACCTGTCTTCATAAACTGCCAGCAACAGCCTGAAGGACAAGGTGGTAAGGAGAGAGGGAACTGGACAATAATTTTTTTTTATTGCTTCCTACTAGCTATTAGGATCCATTAAGTATTCTCTTCTGCTCCTTAACACAAACTTGAAAACAGAGACTCACACCTCTGTGGGTCTACAAACTCTTTGCTCCTGTGTCACATTTTCTCTACTATTTCATTGGCTCAGAGTTCAAGGTTTCTTCTCAGCTCGTACATGAGTCTGAAGAATATTCATGGATGATATTTGGTGTCATTTGGCTCGGGCTGCAGCTCTTGAGAACTTCTTTTCTCTCCTCTCATCTCCACGGCCACCCAGAAGCCAACAGCTTTGAAGAGGGAGCAGCTGGGCCAATGACAAGTGATGGTTTTGGCGTGTTAGTGTGCCTGCCTTGACTGAGTGGGTGTTTTTTTTAAGAGAAGAGGTGATTAGTGTGTATGTGTAAGTGTGTGCGTTCATGCGTGCGTGTATATGTGTGTTTAATGGAGTTCAGCTCTCCACTTGCCCTGGAGGGGCGATCCCGGCCTCAGGGTTTTAGCCCAATTACAGGCCCTTTCTCAGGGAATTCCCCTGTCCACACTCACCTCTTGCCCAGCTCATCTCTTTCCCTTGGGCGAAAGGAGACAGGGCCTTTGTACCAAGATCCAGGGGGAAATTCATATTCCAAAACATCTTCAATCGGTCTGATCAACCAATCATAAATTCTGAGGATCAAACATTAAGTAAAATACGGAACATGATTAGACCAATTCTGCTGTGCAATTGATCCCATGTTGCTTACAAGGAGAACGAGGAGGAGCAGAACTCATTAATATTTTAGGGGGGGAGACTTTGAACCCACCAACCCCAAGTAGGTCATGATTGGTGCACTCCAAGGATAGGTTGTTTTGATTCTTTTTTTTCTTTTTGGACTTGTTTGCCTTGCATCTTCAGGAAGAAAACATTCAAAATCTGGCAAAATATATCTCTGCTTTACTTATCCTCAGTCCCAAGTTGTTTTTTTTTATAAGTCATTATACTAGTAAACACTGAGAAACTCATAAATATAAATTAGACAACAGCCTATACTGATAAATTGTTTATTAAGATTTAATATGAGTTGCCTGCTGCAGGTCCAGTGAAATAAACCACCAGTGTTCTGAAATAAGTTTATGCTTTTAACTTTTTTGTTTTTGCACAAATTTCACTTTGAAACGCTCAACAGATTGAGGTGAGTGCGCTGCAAGGAGAACCCTCCGTGTTTCTAAAGCTCTATATTTTCCAACTGTAGAAGAACAAAACCAAAGCAATGCAGTAATTTGGTTTATAGCTGCATGACTCCTAATAAAAAGCTCACTTGGAAACTCTCAAAGTAATTGTTTCCGGTTCGAGGACGACAGCAAGCCTCGCTGTTTGTTGTCAGTTTGTTATTCGTTACCTAACAACAGGAGCTCAAAGACTCTTTCTCTTTGCTTTGAATGCATCATTTTTTTCATTGGGACGTAACATTTTTTTCGTCTGTGTGTGTGCTTTTTTTTCTCCTGAAGTGCTCAAAAGCTTTGCTCTGTCTTAAACAATTCATGGATGGAACTTGCTGGATACTGAAAGTGTGACTCAACCGTTCCACCTCAGGAGGCAGCGAGACCAGCTCTTTTTCTTTACCTTGGATTTGTTGGTAGTTTTCAGTTCAATGGATAAATTTGTTACTCAAATCCTCCCCTTCGAAACTTTGAAGCGCTTCCCAAATCTTTTTTGTTTTATGACACTGTACTAACACAACATATTCAGCTTCCTTGGAGGGAATGAGGCATGTGCTGTGAATGGTATCTCAGTGTAATGTTGAATGTTGAGCTATTTATTGCCCGCACTGATTCCACTCAAAAGGGAGTCGTGGTGACGTCTAAGTGTGTGTGTTGTGTCTGTATTTCACTTTTTGTTTGTGTATTTTTGTCCCACAGTATTCGTTTCAAACATAAGCGACACAGACATTTCGCTATGAGCTGAAAGCGATCCTAGACTCCTTTTTGTGTGTGTGCGTGTGTGTGCGTGCGTGCATGCGTGTCCTGGCTCTGCACTGGCCTTGGCCATGTTAATGTCATTATAGCTGGTGTACAGACGAGAGGCCTGGCCAGTTAGTGGCATTGTTGAGTATCACCTTACGCTTACGTTGCTTCCAGCTGGCCTGCGGCTGCCAGAGCTCACTGAAATAGCCACTGTGTATAACCATGTGTGTGTGTGCGTGTGTTTGTGTGTGTGTGTGTGAGATATATATATATATATATGTGTGTGTGTGTATATATATCTTTTCTTTTCATCAGAGTAGGCACAAAACATGCCATTAAGAAAAACAGTAATTATTATTACTATAATTACTATACTATAATTATTTAGCCTACATATTACATGATGAACCCCCAAATCATGTATCTGTCTCTTTGCAATATGTAGGAAAACATGTATAAGCTCTACACAGTTACATTAGTTACAGTATTGCTCAGTTGGCTTAAAAAAACCCCAGAGTAACGTTCACAAGATACAAAGTACAAAAAACACACTGAATTCTGAGCAGATACTTTTCTAAGTTTCCAATGGAGGTGAAGGAAATGGTAAATGTACAGGTCACATTAGAAGAAGCACAAATAGCCTTTTTACTCTGTTTGGATGATGCTGTGGAGAGATAATGATGTAAATAATGTGGACACATGAACTCTTCTAGTGTCTCTGGTGCTAGTATAATTTAACTGCTACATTGGCTGATGGGCTAAGGGGCATCAGTCTGTGCTGTACTCCAACAGAGTCATATGCTGTAAGATGATCTTTGAGCAGTTATGCAAAGGTGGGCTTGGAGACTGGACAATCTAGAATATCCAGTACTCAAAAATAAATATACACACATTTCAGTGAACAAAAACAACATCAGTCAAACTGAGTTTCATTCATTTCTAGCATGCTAATTTGAAAATACTTTATATCAATCATACACTCTTTATGCATATTTTTCTACAAATGATTCAGAACCCTTTAACTTATTGCACACATTCCTCGTAGGTTTGGACACTTTCACATAGCATTTATACAGCTTTGAAATGGACCAGAAATCTAAATTTTGGAGACTATAATTTAACAGTATCCCATTATAGAAGAATACCCTTTGTCTACACAAAGTTAAAGTTGGTCAGCATGCTTTCTGTCATTGAATAAGTCTGGAAGAAAGAGAAAGAGAGGAGAGAAATGGTTGTATAGAAGTTTATATTGGCTCCACTGTTGGTTAGTTTGGTCTTTGAAGGAAGTGAGCCTGTGAAACCAGAAGCTTAGATGGTTCCAAGTTTTGATTAAACGTCGACATAATCTTGGTGCAATTATAGTCTGAGTGATATACATTATAATAAATACTATAAAGCTGAGTGTCTACTTCTTTTGGGGGTTGAAGGCTCAAGTTGTAGAGGTCTGGCGGAGGGGTGTTAAGGGCTATGAATAGGAGGCATGGTTGAAAAAAACAGAACAGGGGGCTGACTGACAGCTCTATCGGCATGGAGAAGGAAAGAGAGAAAGAAAGATGAAGAAAATTGGAGTAGAGAGGAAACCCCAGGAGGGGGGTTGGTGGGCGGTGGGGAGGGTTACTGAGGAGTTTGCCAAACTTGATTGGTCCGGGAGGAGACAGTAAACGGTTGCGGGTCAGCTGGAGGCAGGCCATCCTGGCAGCAGGCGAGTTGTAACTGTGGTAATGAGCTCAATACGGTATGGATTAAAAAATAAAATGTTTGGAGTGTTACCTTAGCAACAGTGAAGGGACGCGAGGAGTCGGATGCCAAGAAGAGAACAGACCAAGCAGAACAAAAAGAGTCGGGTGTCTCTTAAATTTAGAAGCATACATCCAGCAGCAACACTTTGAGAGACCAGCAAAAGCAAACGTGCGTTAAAAGTACTGTGGCAGCACTAATGTGATTTGTTTTTAAGGTAGTTGTTTGCACAGCTTTAATGTTTAAAAGTGATTGTTGCCTATTTTCTGCTATTTTTTTTCCAGTTTAATTCTACAAAGTACAAATGGAGTCCAATTAAAGAGAGGGGGAAAGAAAGTCTGTAATATTGCTCCAAAAGGCAGCAGTCCAGTTTGAAACCAGCAGGCACACAGGCCAAACCTATTTCAATCTTGACTAAACAAAGGAAAGACAGCTCCTTATTGCATTTGCCACAAGAACTTTTAAGAAGACCAAAAGTAGACCAACCACAGGGAATATTTGCAAATTGTGACCCAGATCTGCTGTTAATCTGTAGTTTGGATCATTCTGCCTCTATTGATGCTGTCCCACTCCATTTTCCAAATCCCCAACTCTATTCTCTATTACTTTTCCATTTGGTCTCATCTAATCACCGGGAACATTTCAAACATCTTCACTTCGATTGCAGAGGAATTATGTACTGTAGGACATTGGCCTTCAAATAACAGAAAGTCAAACTGTGACTCATTTTGACTTTTGGGCTCACAGGATGGCTCTCAGGGGACTTGAGATCTTATTCTTGTCTCTACACTCGTTTTCCATCTCCTCCTTTCTATTTTTCTCTGACTCTCTCTCTATCTCCGTCCTTCCCTCCTTCTTTCTTTTCTTTAGTCCTTTGTTAGGCGGTTGCTTCCTGCGGTGAGCATGGCACTGCCCAGGCACATGTTCTGTGGTAGGCCTGATTACAGCCCTGCTGTAGTGCTGACATTGGCCCGCACTGACTCTTGTCTATAAACACACACACACATGCACACGCACACATACACGCGGCCCCTAAGTTCCACCACTGCTGCCAGCGGCTACCGCGGCATGACTTCACCCAGCAACCATTCCTTGCGTCAAACAAAATGCCTCTGTCACCAGAAAAAGGAGGAGAACTGAGAGGGAGGAAGGGAGGGAGGGAAGGAGGAGAAGAGGAGGAGTTGTATGGTAGCTGTGCGGAGCGTACCATGTTTTCCACTGCAGTTTGAGAGCGTGGTGGGGTAATTTTAGCTGTAAGACTCCAAGGCAAGCTGCTAGTAGGAGTTTTTTGTCTTAGAGGTGGTGACAGATGAGGAGCGTATGATAACGGAAGGTGGGCAAGTCACTGAGGATAAGTGCAGCCTTCGAGGTGTTCTGAATTAAACCTCATCATCACTTATTTCGTTCAGGTTCCATTAAAAAAAGTAAAGCTAAAAGTGCTGGACGTTTCCTTTATGCTAGCTGAACCCAGCAATTAATTTTACTGTCATTACCATCAAAGCCATCGATGGCTGCCCAATTCAAAAGATGGCAGGAAACTTGATCTAGTGGTTAAATCAGGGGTCGGCAACCTTTCTGATGACGAGTGCCATCTAAAATTTCCTCAGAGGTCAGTGTGCCATATGGCTGCATTAGCAATAAATTTAATAACGCTCTATATTAACAGTTACACACTATATAGAACCACTTTATAGAATTATATTTGTTCACAGATGTTGGCAGCTATCAGCGAATAGTTATCAGCTGTTTTGAAACAAACAAAAAATAAGACACTTTTTATCCATAACAAGTACTCCATAACAGCAAATGAACTGTACAACAGAAAATGCAAATGCTATTTATGGTGTCCTCACAACAATGATAAGAAAAATAAACTGGGCCAATATGGCATGTTTGATAACACACATGTTAATCTGATCTCTGGTCTCCCACTCAGAGACACAGGTCTCCGAGTGTCCAGCATTCAGACGGCTACCTGAGGACACTCATGTGAGAGAAAATCTGCTCACACAGATTTGTAGAGCCAAATACTGTCAATAAGGACTCTGCAATGTTCTGAAGACAGTTAAACTTGTCAGGTAGTGATGTCCAGCAGGTGAAAATGCAAGCTCCATGAACACGCACAGCTGTGGATTCCAGCTGCTTCAATGTTGCATTAACTGGCATTAACACGGCCAGTTAATGCAAGACAAATCTAGCTGCTTATTAAAGCTTTCTGGTTTGATCAGAAAAGAAACATTGGTCCATACACCTGAAAGTCCTGAAAACGCATTGTGAATTCTGTCTCGAGTCTACAGATGTATCCGTGTATTTCTGTGGTGCTGATGCTGTGCTGAGCGGAAAGCTCCTGAAGCTTCTGAAGTGTCGGAATGTAGAAAGCTAACAACGTCCTTCTCACCGATAGGCGAAGTGATTTTTAGCCAATTACAAGTTGAATCTGGTAGTTGGGGTTGTTAGCTAAGATACCGTCATTAAGAAGAGGCACAACTAATGTGTCTATGTGAACTAATTTGCAATGTGTACTGCTGGCGCGGCCATGTATTTTTTAATGCACCTTCTCAGATTGTCGTGCCCAGGGCTGGACTGGGACAAAAAATCGGCCCAGGCATTTTGACTAGAGACCGGCCCACCAGGTATTAAAGCCATAAAGCCTTTGAATGAAAACAAATGCTGTTGTGACAGTGATGTACAGTCTTGTCGGTATATGTATGATTTTTATACATTGTACGTCAGATAAAAACTTTGGTTGTAAGCTTCAGATAATTATTTAATAAAAGCTAGACATTTTAAATGAAAATAAGAAAGTATTTCTTTGTGCCCCCCTTTCCCTGTTAATGCCCTACCTGGACCCCTGGCAAAACTTTGCTAGACCCGCCCCTGCACAGTTACCAGCTGTCAGCTACATAAAAAAGGATCCTGGTGTTATTTGTATCTCAGAAACAGTTCATAACTTCCCTTCAACTCATTCATGTCACCTAAAAGGTAAACCTGTTTCTCCATCACCTGTTCAGCTCTGATGAGCTTTGTGTCTCTTTCCATTCTAGCTGAAGTCCAGGACAAACTGTCCCTTTTCACCTCAACACGAAACGCGTAAAATTTTCTCTGAATACGAGACGATTCCTTCTTTTTAGGGGACGGTTGGCAACTCTACTAACTAACCTTATGAATAAAATAAAGTTCACTATCAATAACATCAAAGCACCCACCCAGCAGTATATAAACTCCGTCATGCTAGCTAGTATGAGTTATTGTAACTGAGGGTAAAAAGTCAGCACAACGAAAATAAACTCCACCTAAACTTGGTTTATATCTGACCCAGACAGACAGCAGGTCATAACTTCTTACCTGAAGTTCAGTTCACCTGACACTCGGCGGCTGCCTCGGGGCTCTCCTCCTGCCTCCCCTTTCTCTCATCCACCTGCTGGCCTCCACCACTTGCTAATGTTACTGAATCTGTGGAAGCTCCGCCACAGCCACCACCAAATAACTGAGTTATTTTTACACACCGACCAGCATTTGGCCAATTCACCACCTTTCATTGTTTATACCTTTACAAAAAAACAACAACAACAACAAAAAATCATCGGCCCATAAAAACGAAAAATCACCACCAGCCCACCGAGCAAATGCTCAGTATGCCCGATGGCCCGTCCAGCTATGGTCGTGCCATCAGTTAACCCTGGCATGCGTGCCTAGGGTTGCCGACCCCTGGGTTAAATAATAATAACTGAATGCAGAGTAAAGAATTGCAGCTTTTAAAGTATTCCTCAGACTTCAGCAGTTCTGCATTTTTTTTCTACTGTAGGAGCGGCTGCACTATGAGACACTGAGCCAACACCTGGGGAAGCTCGGAGAGGATGCTGGGAAGATGGTTCATCGAGTCATTGACCTGACAAGACCAGAAGATTTAGATGGTATGTTCCTCTGTCTCTTACCCCGTTGCTACTCTTTTACCTACATTTCTGACTACTGGCATGCAAAATGGCATGGTTTTTTTTGTTGTTTTTTTTTCAGAAATAGAGTGCGAGTCACATCCTGTTCAGATAAAACTGATACCAGTGACAGTAACTCACATGGTTAAATTTAGAAGAGGCCTCTGTGGGCCTTCCTACTAAGACTAATACTCAATAAGTCATCTACCAGAAAGCTCACAAATGCAGGTATTCAGAAAATACAAATATTTATCTTGGACGTCAGGACACTACGGTGAACATTCTGCTCACTTGAAAATGTCAAATGTCAATATTACTGCAAGTGTAGGAAAAGAGGATGAATTGTCTTCATGTTTTTCACTAGTTTTTGTGACCCGGTCCTAGTATGCAAACCAAAAATGGGCAGTAAGTTTTCTGTAGCGAATGGTCACAGAGATAATTATGAATCGGTCACAAGAGCTGATTTTTACGTACTATGAATTAAATGTAGTCATTAAACGCGCTCTTTTAAAGTACTTCCTTGTAATGTTGTCTTTCCGATTTTTTTCAAGCCCACCTGTTTCTCATAAAGCAATTCTGTTTACAGGCACCAAGGAGTGCTCATCGTGGTTTAGTTTAGAGTCAGAGGAGTAAACACAGGAGCTTAAGCACTGAGATAATATCACGTGGAAGCAAACTAAGCATAATGTGCAAAGTTCACGTGTGTTTGTGTGTAGGAATGATATGAAGGACATTATGCCCGCAATACTCCACCAAACCTTTGCTACGCTTAATGCTAACTCGTTAATGGTGAACATACAGCAAAAGTGATCTCTTTTTTTTTTTTAGGGAGTAACATCGCAGAGGCACGGGTGTTCAGAGAGGCACGAGGCAGGAACAACAGCGAGCCCCACATTAAGAGGCCCATGAACGCCTTCATGGTGTGGGCCAAAGATGAGAGGAGGAAGATCCTGCAGACCTTCCCCGACATGCACAACTCCAACATCAGCAAGATCCTTGGTGAGATTTTGCGGGTTTATGTTTGATGAGTGAGAAAGCTAAACCTCAATGTTGTGGCGATATGTTGTTCTGGTGTTGTAAGGGCGAAGTACTTTTGCTTTCCTTTAAATTTTGTACAAAAGAATACGCCAGTGTTTGCTTTAATTTTTTATTTTCTTTTTCTAAGTGACTGTAAAGTGACACGGCAGATTTGTTTAAGGTCAGCTTGTCTGCTCATTAGGTTACCCTACCGCTATATGCAGTTCACAGGGTTTCTTACCGTCAAGTGGGTACTGTAAGAATGACTAGTGTGTTTTTCAGCCTGGAACACTCCACACACAGAGCTCCACTGTGTCAGCCTGACTAGTGTGATGGATGCATTCAGTTAAAATACCTCCTCAACACAGATATCCATTCACATGATGCTGAGCATAACGGTTGTTCCTGAAATGTTCTTAAGACTTCTACCGTACAATGCAGAGTTCAAGTGAGCTTGAGGCTTGCTGAATGCCGTAAATGCTACTTCTGAGAATTGTGAATGAATTGCTTTTTCTAAGGTGGATCTGTGTTATTGACTCAGGTCTCTGAAAGGGGTCCTATAAATGGATGTTTTGTGCTCTTAACATGCATCCTGAATTTAGATGATTAATCTTTGTGCTTTCAAAAGTGCTTTTTTTTTCTTTGTTTTTGTTATTACAGTGGAAACATATTACAGGGGAAATCATTTGATTAAGTACATTGCCTAATCGCGCGCTCCTGCTGGATTTTTATTAGGGTTCAGTGACAAGACGAGAAGGAAAAGTGGAATTATGAGTGTGTATATGACAGTATGTATACAATGCATCCATCTCTAAAATAATAACACAGCTGGACTTAAGGGAGTAGGTGGGTGGCAAGTTTAAAAAAAAGAAAGAAAAACGTTTCTGTGTTTCCTGTGTCACAAAAGTACAAGAAGAGTTTGTGATAAACCTTGATAAACAGAAGAGCAAGGAAGAGTGTGTATAATCAGCTGTCAAAGTGCTTCACAGATGTGCTGCGTTCCCGCAGTAATGGCTCTGTTCACTTGCTCAGAAGGTCCTCTTACCGAGGAAAACAAGCCATACACAATGTATCATTCTTCCTGAGCGAAGCAGAGTGTAATCCACTCCTGGTTTTAAACAGCCTTCTAGGCTAAACACTCAATGGAGCCTGCTCACAGGAAGGCATCCAACCTCGGGAAGAAACCAGAATTGTCAAAGCGGTGCTTCTTTTGTGTGACTGAATAATGTAGCTGTGACAGTATGTTTGCTTTGCAGGAATTTTATGAAAAGCTTTGATTCACCACACACTGAAACTATTTTGAAAAAACTCACTGAAACCATGTTAGTCACTCACTAAAATTTGGTAATGTGCAGATATTTAAATTCAGTCACCCTCTTAACTAGTAACACTAAAATATTTAAATATAACCTAAGTTAAAGTGTCAATTGCTTTTTAAATTTTTTTTGCTCTAGGCTCTCGCTGGAAAGCCATGACAAACCAGGAAAAGCAGCCATATTACGAGGAGCAGGCCCGCTTAAGCAAGATCCACTTGGAGAAATATCCCAACTACAAGTACAAGCCACGGCCCAAGAGAACCTGCATCATTGATGGCAAGAAGCTACGCATCGGGGAGTACAAGCAGATGATGCGTTCACGACGTCAGGAAATGAGGCAGTTCTTTGTGGGGTGAGTACAAAGCTGAAAAAGTGAGTGATCGCACGAGTTTGAAGGAAAGCTGCAGCGTGTCGGCGAGTTACGTGGTTTTAGAACTGAATTTCAAATTCGTTTTTTTTTCATGGAAGGACCTTCAGATGGCAGTACTGTGTAATTGTGATTTAAATTCCAGAAATACTTAAACATGTCAAAAGTAAACCTTCTCTCACTGAAGAGATTTTCTTCTTTCTGAGTGACTGGTATGAATCGAGGTGGTGAAAAGGTTCTGGCATTGTTGGCACCCTCAGGGTCATGCAGCATTCAGTGCTGCTCAGAGGAGAGCTGTGTGGGTCACACTTTATTTTATGGAGCACTAGTAAGATGTAACAAACCATATTTTGAGAGACATTTAATAAAACAGCACACAAATGCACTCGTACTCTAATTAAACAATGTGTGAATTATGGCTTGACTAGGAAATGCAATTAGTGTCATTTGATCCAAAATATATTAGACAGCATTATACCAAATTATGTTGAACTTAGATTTTATAACAGTGATAGTATAATTTGACATAACTTTTCTTTATAACAGTGTGATTCGATGCTTATTTGAAGAAAATTGCCCTGTAAACTAAAGTTAAACCACATAATTTAACATGGTGGTGTTTCTCATAGACTGATCGTTGTTTGAAGCCCTGTGGACTTTGTCGGTGGTACTTCTTCAGTCCTATAATCCCAAATAGGTTAAGCCATGTCATGTCACTATTTAGCTTGACCTCGTGACCTAATACTGGGCCATTATTTGGACAGGAATGCTGGCATGGTTGCAGGGTTATTTCACACTGTTACATCTTCATTAGAGTGTATATTATGACTGATTAAAACTGAGAGATTAAAACTTTAAAGAGGTCCATTTGCATCAAGAACCACAAGCCATTGACGATATTAAGCCTTGGATAACAGACAGTCTTTGTGTCTAACTCTAGATGGATTTGAGTAATTTACAATGGACCTGTGGCCTTCGATAAAGTCGTCTCTCAATCCAGCAGACATCTCTCCCCAAATATGTCCAAGTAAAAAGGAAATTATTTTTTTTTATCATTTTGTAATTTTATCTATCTTCTTTGAGTTTATTTGATTGTATAGAAATATATTAAAACCAACTTTGCATTTCACGAGAGGTCTTTTTTCCCTCCTTAATATGTCTCAGTTTGAATAGAAAAGAATTCTTAGCCGCGTCCATTTGTTTAACGTTATTGGAGTGATCATCAAGGTTTATGGGCCCTTTATGAAAGGTTGGGAACCTCTTGTGGTTCTATCTGCTAAAGCTCTTAAACATTTGCTGAAGAGCTTGATATATTTTTTTTTCAACTGCAGTCGGTGCAGCAAGGGGAAAAACAGTGGCATTGTCTTAATGGGAACCAGTCATGGATGTGTTTAAAGCCATCACAGTGGCCTATGAGTGAGATGGATTTACCAGAGGCCACAGCTTTGAATAGGAGCGATTTTTAATAGCTTGTCATTTATTAAATTAGGACAATGCTGGGCGCTTGCGGGCAATGAAATTGGACACAGACAGACACAGTGGAATATGAAATGTAAGCACATGCTCGAGAGGGAATGAGCGCAAGGCACACGTCACAGGATGAATGCCACATTTACTGTGTGTGGTCAAGTACGCTAAGCAGGAAAGCTTAGATTCTCCAGGCCTGGGTTTTCAATTGTTGCTAAATCAAACATCTACAGGAGCCAGTACACAACTAGTTTCTGGCACATTCCAGATTGCTAAACCAGTGTTATTTTAAAATGCTTAATGTGAAAATGAGTCTGTCAGAGCACACGGCAGTAATTGTTTCAGGAGACAGAGGAGAGAAAACTGTTAGGTGAAAAAGGTGACAGTAATTTTCCCACTTTATGCGGTTCATTTGAGGAGCCTGAGGGGCCTGTTTGAATGATGTGCATTTACCCCCATTCCATCTACAATGCTAATGCTGCTGTGATATGGCAGGTAGAGCTCTATGTTAGGACATGCTCAGCCAGATGAAAAGCGTTGTGGTTGAACTTAAATGGATTAAGAATAAATGTTTTGTTCACAGATGTTGTTCAAAGGCTAACGAATCAGTGTCTGATCTGTCTAGCTTGTACCAAAACACAACTGTGCAAAGGTCTTGAGCCATTCCGTTTCTTTATACTTTGCAGGGAAAATGGAGAAATAGATTCAGAAATATATTCGTATGAGCAAACATGCATGCATACAGATGAGCCTTTGTCTAAAATGCTTAACAGATACATCTCCCAAGTTCTGTGTCAGGTCTTTGGCTGATTTTTTTCCCCATTTCTTAAATCTTTCAGACTTGCAGATACTGCCCATCTGCTGCCTGTTTTTGTTCTCCACTTGTCCATTTTATTTTTAAAGAGCACACAGCATACTGTGGAGTATATCGTTACTTTGGGAATCACCTTATTGGTACAAAAATACTATTTTATGCCATTCTAACAAATTGTGTGTTTTTTTAAAAGCTGGTTCTTTCCTAAGTTTTTGTTCTGAACACTGAGTTAGGTCAGTTTTTATTGGTTTAAGGATTCATTGCCATATTTGACCTCCCAGCAGAATACAAATGGATCTCTATCAGTCAGCTAGAAGTTTACAAGTAGTCCTTCTTGTGATGTTCAGCGGCTCGGGGACGTAGTGTCTTTTCTTTAACTTTAAAGGACCAATCATTCATTATGAAGTGACAATCATTTCTAACATTCTTCAACGTTGTAATTTTTGGATCATGCTTGCTGAGACTTAAATGAATAAATACATTTTTTTTAATTGAACTAATCTCCCCTTCAAGGTCATCTCCTTGTGCACCTTTCGACTGCTTCCAGCATTGCTGCTAGACTTAAATCACACTGTAAAAGTTGCAAAGCTTTTAAATAATATAATTCTTCCTTATCTTCTTTCCTTCATACTCAGGCCTCAGCCACCCATTTCTCTGGGCAACAGTCCTGGAAGTGTAGGAGTTTACCCGGGTGCCATAAGTATGGCAACAGCAGCTACACCATCCCCACATCTGACCTCAGACTGCTCCAGCAACTCGGCCAGTCCTGATCCTGCCATCCCCGTCATTCAGAGCACGTACGGTGTAAAGTCTGAGCCTGGCAGTGGAGGAGGCAGCAATGGCAGTGTGATCGGAGCCTTGGATCTGCCCAGCGACCCCAATAATGGAGACAATGACATGGACATGTATGAGGACTTTGAGGATGAGCCCAAGTCAGACTATAGCAGCGACCACGAGACACATGAGGCTGTCAGTGCCAACTGAGTAAGCTCAGGGTGTCAGATGTAAAAAAAAGAGAACAACTCCCATTATAGTCAGAGACATTTCTTAAAAAGACATTTTATTACTGAGACCTTCAGTTTAACTTTTCAGGACATGTTGCGTCATGCACCGAGCATGCCCCAACAGGATTTCAAATCAGCTCAGACATGCTCAGAAAGTTCTGGGATAGTATCTTTGATGGACGCCCATTTGAAGAAATGGAAAAACGAAGGAATAGGAAAAACGTGACCCAAGAACACAGTCTGATCAATCTTCAGATGTCCAGCTGACAGTGAACTTCACTTTCCTCTACTTTGACAATCTTAACAGGAGCGAGAGAAAAAAAAGAGTTAGACAACAGAGGATGAGAGAAAATGGGACAAAGAACAAACGAGCGACGAACACATTGCTGTGTAGTTTGTGAAAGGGCATGCATGGATTTCGAAGAATTAGGAATCGGTCCTCAACAGCTATTTGGTCTTAAATGTTTAAGGAGTGATTTAGTTTTCATTGTTATGTATTTACTTTTTGTCTTTTTTTTCCTTTTTGCTTTTTTGTTCTATAGACTTTTTTTCTGACAGGTCACTGCCTGTACAAACTCTAGACTGTCGGAACTTGAAATTTGGAAAGTTTTTAATATAAATCCTAGCTCTTGTAACCTTATAGTCTTACTTTTGTTTCTTACGATTTATTTGCTACACACTTTTTTTTCTGACAAACTGCTTACCTTACATTACTGTTTCTTTTTTTTAAATATCCCAGCTCAGGTATGATGTGCCAGCTTGTGAATGTGTTATTTGTTTTGTTTGTTTTCATACAAAAAGAGTGGTAGGACTGTCAATGAAATAAAGGGAGCAAATTCCCTTACATTATTATTATTATTATTATTATTATTATTATTATTATTATTATTATTATTATTATTATTATTATTATTATTAAATAAGTAAGTAAGTACCCATAAATTGTACAGATTTTCTTCAAATGTGCCAAACATTCACATTCACTCGGGATGTTGTAGTCTTAATTTCCAATGCTGCAAAAGTCTTATACAATCAATTTTTTCTATTTGATGAAGTGGGTTCCTACTCATCAACTGCTGGCTCCCCTCCTGGCCCAAACACAAACAGTGCTCAGGGAGGTTATTTTTTCATCACACTTGCTTAGTCACACACACACACACACACACACACACACAGAATGTCGTTCTCTGGCAGACCCTATGGCTCTGAGACGTAGTTAGAAGAGCAGCATCGAAGGCGCCTATTCCTTTATTCCACTGCACTAGTGCTTCCATAAACCACACTGCCCAATGTTCTTTGAGGCCAAATGCATTAAGTGCAGTGCAGTATTAGAAATGTTTCTGTCCCTTTAAATCAGGCTAAAGGTAAAGGTACCTTTGAATCTGTTCATTCAGTTGGAATAGGAAGATGAAGGTGCACCCCTGGATGACCCTACTGTAGGATAAGAAATTGTAATATCATAAATCCCTTCACTTTATTGTGTTTAGCATTGGTACAAAAATGTAACAAATATTACTTCTTTTATTAGCTTGTTAATTTTTAAATGTCTTCTTAGCATTATGTTGGAAATATATGCCAAACTTGTGTTTTAAAAAATTATTTATATAGAAAATGGGTTTAATAGGTCCGCTGTTTCAAAAGGGTACCTTTTTTTCTACACTGCATTTGTATTTTGAACATGAGCAAATTATTAAGAGAACATTAGCGAAGGGGAAAGGTGCTTAACCAGTCTGCCTCTCAGTAACCACCGCCCCAGTCAGAGCACACAAGTTTTTCCACTCATCTGAAGATGTTTCTCTATTGTCTCGACGCAGCACAGCAGTCAGCAGTCCCTGTTTTACTCAAATGTCTCTGCAGACGAATCTTAGTTTTACTCTTTTCAAAGCATTCTCTGAAATTTTTAATGTTTCCATTCTTAAAACGTGTGACCTCGGGTGGTTTCTGGGTGCTCTGTTCAGCTGCTTCGGTCATCTTGATCCCAAATTTCTCTTCACGACCATATCTGGCGGTTTTTACTTGGAAAATGCTTCACAAGCTGGGACTGAACACTGATTTTGCTTGTGTTACATAAAAAAAAGCCTCGTGCATAGACATTTCTGTTAGTCTCATACACATCCTAAGCACTGGATATGAATCTGTTTTTTTGTTTGTTTTTGTTTTTTAGTATTGACTAATGTGAAGTTGTTGTTTGATTTTTAAACATGATATATTAGTCAGTTAAAAGTCACATTTTTGAAGCCTGGTACATGCGAGGCACCAGTAAATTGCCATTTCTTTGGAAGCATTTCATTTATTTAAGCAGATCTTGTTGCCGCAGCTCTAGTATCACCTGAAGGGGTCTCATCGCCTCTGATCTCTTTGGAAAGGTAACCTCATGCTCTCGTCAGTTGTGACCCGCAGAGGAAGAACATAGCATTTCCTGGTCACACACATTTTTTTTTTTGTGATGAGTATTGTATTTGAAATCCAATTGTGCATTTTAACATTTCATTGTATTTATTAGCCAGCTTTGGCTCTAAAAAGTGTCAGTACAACTTGGTGAGAAAGACAATCAAAAAATATATATAAATAAAAAAAAGTAAAGACTTGAGATTTTTGCTTTTATTTTTTTCATGTATTTAATTTTGGGTGGGAAAAATATTTTGAATGCTTTGTAAAATTTGCAGAAAACCCCCCACCAACATATTGTGTTCTGTGTATGAAAGCGATGCGCGCAACTTTACAGGTAGTGGTGCATGAATTTTTATTTCCATTGCTCTAAATAGTACCCTTACTTTCCAGGGATCTAATAATTTCCAACACAAGGCTGTCTGTTTCCAAAGTTGAGCTATTCCACTCGCTCTTTATATTTTGGTGGCCCATTACGGTAAATGTGGCCTATTGTTCCATTGTGCGTGCGTGCGTGTGTGAGGTAACGCCACACATTCTGACTGTGCTGTGGTGTATACGGCACGGCGCCGGTGCTCGCTGCAGCCAATCCCAGCATTTCAGAGAGAGAAACAGAGAGCTTAGCCATATGCAGCCACATCATAAATCTAATTGTAATTCCCAAATCAACTGTAGCGTCACCCAGCGAGGGGCGCCGGCAAGTTTGTCACACACTCCTTTGTGAGCATGTGTGTGTGTGCTATTCTATAGCGTTTAGTTGGGAGGGGTGTTTGAAATCATACTTGCACTGTTGCCATGCTAAGCTTTTTAAACGGGTCATCATAACTTACATTTCCTTTTTCCTTTCTTCAAGATGAACATTTAGTTGTTTTCAAGTTGACAGGGTTTTTTTTTGGGCGTATGTGCACAGTTGGTGTGAGCATAAGCGAAGCTTTCAGCACCTCAACAAAGGTTAGTGTAGCTTGTTACAGCACAGTTATAATTTCAAGTACATTCCTGCAGTAATGTATACAAACTTATTTATCCCTTAACATTTCATCCCTGAAGGAAAATGATGTAATCCTCTGTTTCCATTAACTTTTCCCAGTTGTTGTAGCTACTGGTAGCTAAATGCACAACTAGCAACAGTGGGTTGCAGTGATATATTTTATGGTCATTTGCACAAACTGTGTCCTCCATAACAGGATCAGTTGTACTATATCAATCAAAGAACTTCATGGACATAACTAAAATGACTTGACAGCCACACACCAAAAGAAAACTAAATGTTTTGCAGTAAAGCTCTACACCTTGGCTAATAACGTTGGCAACCGTTTCTTTCATATAAGGCAGAAATGTACTTATTAGTAAACTTAAAGTGTGTGATTATAGACTTTGAATTTACCTTTCTTTTCTCATAGGTTTCGTGTGTGGGGGATGATGAGACATATTGAGATGCTTTCTTCATGGAAACCTGGTCTTGGTTGGGCCCTCTAGGCAAATTCACTTTTTGATTTTTAAAAACCGTCTTGAAGACTAGAAAGAACCACATCCTTTCTTTTTCCTCTCTCCCCACCAATTGGGCATTTAGATCAAGAGAATTATAAATTGTTATTACAAAGGAGGAGCCCCCTTCAGACGTGTTGGAGAGGCTCTTTCAATGAGGCATCAAAGCCAGCCCGTTTATGATCATTGAGGCTCCACTACTCATTAAAGCACACAGAATGGTCACGGTGCTGCAGCACACTACATCCTCTTTGAGCTCATGATGCTTAATCATTAAAATGCTTTTGATTTAAAGGAGACTAATTGACCCTTTCACTCCTGTCGAGTTGATCATGTTTCACAATGGGTGCCACTTGTGTGATGTATCAGGTAAAAAGTCGTCTAGAAGTCTACGTATGATTTAGAGGTTGTTTTTTCCTAACTGTTCTTTTAACTACATTGTGAAATTAGGCAGCAGCGTTTTCCCTGCAAAAACTTTCCTCATGGACTACAAGTATTTGTAGCAACTCGGTATATTTCCACTGCACTTTTTGGCAAAAAGAGGACGCCCCCCAAGAAAAATTCCTTGTCAGGGGGAAAGTTGTTTTCTCTGAAAGTTCAGGTGCACTTGGGTTTGGTTTGCAGCCATGAACATTTCCGAGTCGAGTATTTTATCTCTCTCATGTTATTTCTCTGCTGTAGCTTGTAAAATGCTGTTGAAGTGTTTAGATTTAAGAAGCTTTAAATAACTCAAGAATAGCATAAAAAAAAAATTACAATCAACAAGAGCACAGCTTGAATCTTCTCCATGCTCACTGTTTTTGTGATATTGCCTGGCTTTTGATCTCTTGCATTTCCGCCACCTAATGCAGCGCAGTGGTGCAGTTAGTTGTATGGTCACGTGAATATGATATCTAAAACAAGCCTTTGCTTTTACATACACCAGAGGTTTTATTTTCCCAACTGAAAAGCAATACGAAACAAAAACAGTTTAAAATATTTTTTTTTTAAATCTCTTAATAAAGTTAAATATTTCTGGGTATTTGGGGCAGAAACACGGCTTCCTCCCCTAAATTTGACACAAATGAAAGTTTATAGTCTATATATGCTTGCACTTTACCGTTACATTTAAATTATTTTCACATGCACAAAACACACAAATTCCACATTTTTTCAGACGTCTGCTGTCTTGTAGGTCTTGATGGAAAATCACAGACTGTATAAAGAAGATGGTCATACCCTTCGTGAGATTATCTCTTTTTGAAGCTTATCATGGTCAGCTATGGTTCTTCACTGAGAAACTGAGGTAGTTACTCATCAAACCCAATGCCCTGTGTTATACTTCTTTTGGATCCTAATTGGGGCCCTAATATACAAATGGACATAAGGCGGTATTTAACAACACTTCAAATGAGCAACTGAGCTGATAAACTAACTGGGAAAGTGGAAGTCATAGATGAAGGAGCAATAAGATTTTTATACTTTTCTCACATTACTCTTTAAAATATAACTTTTTGTGAACAAGGGAGCTGCAACCTAATTGATTAAATAATGAGGGTTTCTAAACGCTAAGAGACAGCTTTTCGAGTTAGCCTGTTAGCACACAGTTTGCAAACTGGTAGAAAAAATGAACAGCTGGGGTTGATGGAAATGCCTTTAGTTTTGAACTTGCTATACTGAATAGTTGGTGACGTGGCTCATGTGTTTTGAAAAAAAAACAGGAGAAGGTTTGACTTTGTGAATTTAGAAATGGAACTGAGAAAGTGACAGCACTCTATATAATATAGGAACAAAAAGCATGCGTTGTGCATTGTATGTAACATGTATAACAAATGAATTTATAGTAAAACCTTCCCTTGAGTATATTGTTGCTAATGTAAGTTGATTACAATTGCAAACTGGGTACTTATTAGAATTCCAAGGGTCAACAGCCTTGTCAGTCATTTAACAATAACCAAAAAGCTAAATGCAATGTCTGAATAAAAGAGAATCATACAAAAAAGCCCTTTGAAAGGAATTGCTTTCACAGGTTTTTTTTCCCTGGTTTCTATGTCTTTGAAACATTGCATAAAGGCATATACTTCTTTTTTTAATGCAATTAAAAGTGAAAGAAAAAAATCTACAGCACTTTTTCAGGAAAATAGGCAATGGACAAAAGGCCAATTTTTTTCTTTTTGATCCAAAGTCCTTGGGTCTTTTTAAGTGCATTAGTCCGCTAATTAAATATTATATGTTTAACGAAAAATGCCAGCATGAAAGCAGCTGGATTGTTTGACTCAAAGACACGGCTGCAGCCTTGATGAGTGGAACTGTGCGCGACCATGAGGAGGTAAAGAACGCCATTGTAGCTAGTCCTCCCCTCATTTGACCCGCCATAATCCTTTCTACTGATTTTACAATCACATTCCCTTTTGTGCTCCCTTCACAGATAAAGACAGTAGAAGCAGTTATAGAGTGGAAGGACTCATTGACATTTGTGAGCATGTCACATGTACTTTGTAAAGACCGATGTGTTTGATTGTGAGTACACACAAACATATCATTTACCAATCAAAACTGTTTGAAGGACAAGTTACCAACCATTTATCCTACAAGGAACCAACATTGGAAAAGAAAAGTCTTATGGATAAAATCTCTCACTTAACATAACATTTCCAGTTATCATAGTCATATTTTAATCTCTTCCATTGTAAATTCCATATTTGCCTCCTGCTTTTGATTTTCTCACTCAGTCTCAAGAGTTTTGACCCCTCAACCTTTTTTTGTTCTCTGCCGCAAAGCTTTTCATCTCAAGCGTTTATATGCGTATACTGGCCAATGCCTGTTGCGTTATAACATTTAGGCCCAATGCCGTCATTCAATACTGCAGGATGTACTCTTCTTTTTATGTAATAATGCACTTACAAGGGTGTGGAAGCTGGGGTGGTGTACAGACCAACTTTAATACAGGAGTTTGGTATCACTTAGCTTCATGATTTTATCAATCATATTGTGATGTCTTTCTCAAACCTTCTGTGTCTGGAGAGAATACATACAGCAGGTATCACAGTAGCTTCATCTGTTTCTACACTGCTTACAGGTCACTCACTTTTTGGGTACCTTGAAACTAAATAATACGTAAGACCACAGAGCCAAAGCATAAAAACCAGCCTTGACTTACCCAAGCCTAACTATTCCCTAATGATATTTTATGTGCCATAACTTCAAGCTATCTCTACCCTCAAGTTATTCCGCAGATGCTGTTACAGAATCCGAGCAATGACATTACAAATGTTAGAAAACAAAATAGTCTGAGGTTCTAGTGAATCATCCAAATGCAGACATTCTTCTCTAGAGTTGCCTTTAAGTGCTTAGAAAAATCGATAATTCCATGACATCTAAGCTGCTCCATCCACTGAAGATACAGTGATAGGATCAAAAACTTCAGAACAGCCATTAAATGGAGTTTGTGGTGAAACTGTTTTGACAATTCTGGAAATACTGTTTTGACAATTGTGAAAATACTGTGGCAGTGGGAGATATATCACAAGGCCATAAGCACTTGGTGAACATTTGAGAAAAATAAACTGTGGTTTTGGTCAAATACTGAAAAAGTATTTGCTGATTTTAAGAATCAGACAGTTGTGCTAATGAGCTATGGAGCCTCTGCCATCCACCCTGCCTTAGCCTAAACAAGTATTCACAACAGAATTACATCACTCTACTCAGTTTTGCTGTTATTACTCAACAAAGGTAATGTGTTACACATAACCAATTACTTTTCTTAAAAGTAATCAGTATGTTATTTCATTTCACAGAATGACTTTAACATCCTAGGGGTTTTTTTTGTTGCTACTTTTGCATTAGCGTGCTGTCTGTGCAGAAGGCTACAAAGAGCTGAAGTTGTCTTATTAGCATGTAACTATTTCTGTTCTTGCGAGTTCTTGCACGCTCTACTTAGGCTGTATTCTCACTAAACCAATATTTTTAGGAGTGAGGACAAATCCGCTGCTTTATGCTGCACATAAGAAAGGGTAGCATCTTCCTGATATTGGCCAGAGTTATTGTTTTAATGGCCTTTACTCAGTTTTCTACTACAATTGAAGTTCTATTTCATGTGATCATATACATGTGGTACAACACTGAATTACATTACCTATATGAACTATCAGTGTAGCACTTTTGATCAATACCAGATTCTTTTAAACAGTGAAATAAAGAAAGCTTTCATTTGAAAAGCTCTTACAGTTACAAAGTTGAATCTGGATCACACTGCTCATTTCTGTCTCTTTATATCATTATGTTCTGTTATTTATATACTTTGGAAGCATAAAAATGTGAGCGATCTGCCTCATAATTACAGTTTAAGTGCACTTAAATGCATGACAGAAGGTATTTTTACAATAATATGTCCTCAGCTAGTAGCTTTAGTGTACCTGTTAACACCTCTTATTTATTTTCAAATATATTGTTGTAGGGTCTATACTTTACAACATAAAGCACCTTGAGGCGAGTGTTGTTCTGATTTGGAGCTATATAAGTGCATTTGAATTGAGCCGAAAAGCAAACAGCAAAGTATTTCAATCAAATTCCCTGATGTTGGTCAATTATAACCATTTCATTGTTTATGTATATGCATGGCACATGACAATTAAATCTAAGTAAAAGGGTGAATGGTTAGTTATTCCTACAAGTCTCTATGACAAAAAAAGCAATAATTACAGCTGTGCCTGTTATGCTATGACAATTTTAAATTGCTTATTTACAGATTTGCCCTAGTGTGCGCACCCTTAATCTGCTTTTTGTTTAGTAAACCATTATACATTACATTGTTTTTTAACATCCTGTGAGACATATTCAAGGAGATCACACCAAGATCATACAATGTTTGTGGGCCTAAATTTTGATGAATATTTTTAAAAAACAGATCACTACTAGGAGTTAAAGTACATTTTTACCTTATTAAATGAACAGAGTAAGTAAAATCCACTTGTTAAAGCACTGATATCAGTCAGCATTGCATTTTGGTTCATGTACATACCATGTAACTCCTGATTCAGTTTCGCCTGTCTTCACACAGTGACAGCTTCAATAAGATTTTCTCTTAAATTTTCCTTTTATGGCAACATTAACAAACACCCTGTAAGTCACACATGATATTTTTATAGCAAGTCATTCTGAAAGAGAAACATTAAAATAATGCCCTTGGTACAGTAAATAAGTTGAAATGAAAGCTTGTTTTCCACCAGAACTGTGGTACACACTGAATAAGCCTGCAAATAACCCTCTTATGTGTTTTATGATCAAGCTCAATTTTTGTGGCTTTATGTGACTCGGCTGAATGTGGGAACAATTAATTCATTTCTGGCACGAGCCTCTTCTCAATTTGCCAAATAGGCTTATCGGCATACTGACTGTGGTAAAACAAATATTTTAAAAATCACAGTGATAGCAAAACATATTAAGTCACACCATACAGCCTGAAATAACAAACTATGGGGAGCACTTTTATAAGGTTATTCTATGCTTTTCCATTTCCACCATCTGACATATGGTCCACAGCACTGTTTGACACAAGAAACACATAATTGTTCTGCAAAAGTAGAGGGATTAATTAGTTCACTGCCAGTCCAAAGTATTCCTCTTTTTTCTCAAAATAGAAGTTCAGTCGTGCAGTGGCATATCTGCAAACAGCAGGAGACAGAAAACACATGATTAGATAACAGAAAGAAATCTTATACACTATACAAAAACTAAATGGGCCTTAAAGACTGCACAGCTGTACATTGATCTGTTGGCTGGAAAGTCACATTGCCCAAGGGTGGCATGTGTCAACCTTAGATCAAATGTGCTCAGGCAAGTATGTCAAATAACTGAGACTGTCTTGTCCGTTTCTATATATGACGAGTCAAGCATATATGACTCATGACAAATTTTGTCTTAAGATCACTCTTTACCGTAACTGTACGTTTTACTTAAGTAACTTATGAAGCGGTGTTTCACAAAAAATACATTTAAATCTAGTCTCACCACTTGTAATGGTTTACATGAGAAGAAATATTTACCCATTTGTACAGTGCTTTAATATTACACACAGTACTTTCCAATTACAGACACACCCATGAAACATCAGGGACAATTTGGAATTCATATTGACAAACTGGGAGTGAAAAGACTCGTCGTACTATTGACAATACCTATCATGCCATCATGGCATCATGGAAACCTTGTGTATACCTGTGAGCCACTGGCTTTGACAGAAAAACAGCATCTAAAAGGTGTCTGAGTGGCTACAATTCCACAATTCAATTCAACACCACAGAGTTTTATTTGACCCTACTTGCCTGTAGTAAACATATAATATTTATAATATTATTAACATTCTTTGGTTGAAGCCTCTTTGACATATTGGCAACTTGCAAACTGTTTAATCACTTGAAACATACTTGTAATGTCAAAATATTCATGTCTTTTCAGTCTCAGTCTTTATATGAGAATAATAGAAATTAGTACCTAAAATTATTATTCAAGATGCATTGTATATGTCCAGAGGTGGCAAAACTACAGACATTTTCCACGTAATTATATAAATGTGTAATATAATTATTATATAATTATTACATTTATATAATATATGATATATTAAATATAATATTCTAATGCAGATTATAATAAATACGATTAGATATAATTATAGATTCTTATAAAAAAATTATCTGGTAAAAGCTGAATAACTGATTCAACTTCTTACTAAACTGAAAAAGTACAGTCCATGAAATGTGCTCCAAACATAAAAGTAAAAAGTACATGACAATACAAACAGTATTTACAAGCCTTTGCAAAATATTTTTTCAGCACTGGGTTCAAGTCTGGGCTCTGGCTAGGTAACTCAAGGGCATTTGCCGAGTGGTCCTGAGGTCACACACTTGTTATCATGCCAGTGTGCTTAGGGTCATTGTCCTGTTGGAAGATAAACTTTCACCCCTGCCACAGGTCTAGAGCACTGTGGACCAGGTCATCATCAAAGATGTGTCTGTACATTGCTATATATTTATCTTTCCCTTGACCCTGACAGTGTCCCTGTTAGCATTCAGGACAAAGAGTCCAATATTTGTTTCATGATCTGAGAATCTGTTAGGTACCTTTTAACAAACTGTATGCAGGCTGTCATGTTCCTTTTACTGAGGAGTGGCTTCTGCCTGGCCACTCTGCCATACAGGCCTGATTGGTGGGGCGGTGCTGAAATCATTGTCCTGAATTGGTTTGCACTCTGACATGCACTGTCAGCTTTGAGACCTTACATATACAGGTGTGTGCCTTTCCAAATCATGTCCAAACAACTGAATTTACCACAGGTAAACTCAAATCAAGCTGCAAACAGGATACGTACCTGTTTTGTGTGTCATGGCAAAAGTTGTAAATACATAAGCACATATTATATTTTTGTTTTTACATTTAATTGAATGCAACAATATCAAGTAAACATTTTTCACTTTGTTAATATGGGATATCGTGTGCAGAATTTTGAGTTGAAAAATGAATTTAATCCATTTTGGAACAAGGCTGTAACAAAATGTGACAAATGTGGATCAGGTGAAGCGCTGTGACTGCTGTAATGTGCTGTAAATTCTTATTCTGATGAATATCTCAAACATCTGTTATGCAGAACAGAAAAGAGGAAGTTCTAATTGTGGTTACCTACATTGTAAATGGCAGGTTCTGCCTCTACATTTAAACAGAAAAATGAATATAATCAGGGGTTAAAGTGGGATTCAGCAGGAGTGGGGATCCTGGGATTAGTTGGGCTGAGTGAATCTAGTCAGCATCATCAGACTAAGCTGTCTTTGATATCTGCTACTCCTTATGTAACCTAACATTGACCATGAACATGGCAGCCAACTGCATTAGTCCATCTCTTGAGACCTCTCCACAGCACTGCAAACTAACCTGTTTGGCCTGCCTAGCATGTTCACTGAACCTTTGAATAACAGACAGTAATTCAAACATTTTACAATTTGTGTTGTAAAAAGTTTCACAGTGTGAAAAAACATCACTTGAAATCGTGTACAGCTCAGATATCTATTCACAAAATGAAAGTGGACATTATTTGTAGGCTTTAAATTTCCAGTTTATCAGGTTTCACTGACTTAGCTTTAATATAAATCTGTCTTCTACTCTCTTGTCCTGTCTTTGTCAGTCTTGTCTTTCTCCATCTCCGACTTAACTTCTCACATTCTTTTCTCTCCCAGTGAAATACAGCAGCTGCACGTTTAGCTAGCAGACATGCTCTGTGACAAATTGCATGATATTAGCTCAGCTGAAATTAGCTGACACTTTATGCTGCCTTTATGCTCATTTCTCTTCTATAGTCTAGCTAGAAGCTGTAGTGATCACATCTACATTGAGGATGCTGTTCTGGACCACTGCAGCTCTCTTTTGTCCTGACTACTCCATCATTTGAAAATATATGAGTATAAAGTAGAGGTATTTCTGTTAAATTGTAGGGAGTAAAACCCAAAAGTAGGTAAAATACACATACCTAGAAGTTCTACAGAAGTCCAAAAACAAAGTAGTTGTACTTTGTTGCTTCCCTCCTCTGTATGTATCTGTGGCCATAATGTATCTTTCACTGTTCGCTACAGGCTGCTCTTTCTGTCTGGTTTTATAGGTGGGTACTGTGTTTTTGTTTGTCAATCTTGCGTAACAATAGCATCAAGACTCTCAAATGAAGCAATGAGTCTGAAAGCTGTGCCAAAGCTTCAGCGCATCTCAGAAGTTAACGGCAAGAGAAGTGGTTTTGTGTTTGTTCAAACCATATTATTGAACGCCTCAATAAATCTGATGTCTGAGTACGCTGTTGCCCTTGGCCATTATGCTATACCCTTTGAAATAAAGTGAAGTTTCAAAAGCACAGAAAATGGAGGCACAGAGAGGAGTTTGTCCTTTAATCAGTGCTTTCACTGAACTCCTCAATGCCAAATCAGTTTTCAAGCGCTTGTGTTGTGAGACAAAACGATAATTTAGTCACATGCCTTTTAGTTATTCTTTCCCACCTGCATCTCTGGGTAAAGCTACACTCTAATTTTTGTGTCAAAGCCTGGCTTTTTTTGTCTGCTTTTGTTCATCATTTTCTCCTTTCTTTTAGTTTTTGCTTTGCTGAAGGCTGACCTTTAGATTTACCAGTACATGTTTGATAGAGATAGGTGGTACACTGTGTGTATAACCTTTGCCACTGCAAAAAAATGAAAAAAAGAAAAAAGAAAGAAAAAAGTTCATAATAAAATTTTGGGGAGTAGAAATCATTGGTGGAGGCCAGCAGACAATTTTCACTTCGCTCGCTGTGGTTTGGCGAGCCTCAACAGGCGTTTTCTCTGGACAGACTTAATTTCAAGCAAGTCATGTGCTACAGTTGATAACTGACACTTCTTTCATTTACTCAGACAGCAGAATGAAGCCTCCCTTATCCTTATTGGTCCAGAAAACTAAAGTGTTTGCTCATCATTTTCATTTTCATATTTTCATAATGACCCACTAGAATCAGATTCTGCTGACTGCTACAATAGCATGTATACAGGAGGTGGGGAAGTAGAGCTGTTGTACAGCTATGAACAAGTTGCTTTCCACACAAATATGGATGCTGTATAAATTGTGAATTGACTCAGAACATGACTTTCATATATTATATGATGAAATACAGCTAATTTAGAATTAGCAGTTAACATGCTCCCTGTGGGGTGGCACCACTAAACCCTGCTGCCCAGTGTTTGTTAATGACTAGATTATGTTTTGGATGC
This sequence comes from Haplochromis burtoni, assembly GCF_018398535.1. NCBI lineage: Eukaryota > Metazoa > Chordata > Actinopteri > Cichliformes > Cichlidae > Haplochromis > Haplochromis burtoni. The sequence continues at coordinate 983,058 of NW_024582558.1, read as the reverse complement.
CAGCAAAACAAATGCTGGAACATGCTCAAGTTGTAACGCAGGCATGTTCATCACTACTTTTAGCAAAGCTGTTGGAAACCCACGAGACATGTAGGTTCGATAACCTAATGTTTCCCCCATTCGTACTTGATTTTTCATATGACACAAAAAGTTTTCAGTGGGTAACAGCAGGTAACTGCACAGCACTCAGACCTCTTTACTACAGAGCCATGCTGTTGTAATTCTTGAATGTGGTTTGACATTGTCTTGCTGAGATAAGAAAGGTTTTCTTTGGGGGGGGGGGGGGTTCCCATTCATTTCCTATAGCAGTCCTAAACTTGTTTTTTGTAAAAAGGATTAGGAAACAAATCCCATCAATGTCGGCCTTGTTTTTTTCTCTGCTGTGTCCACTGTATGCACTGCTCTTCTTTGAATGCACTCATTCCACTGCATGTGCGTAAATGAAAATTGTGTGAATCTGAAAAATCCGGCGAGTTCAGACATATAGACTGACAGAATACTTAAACACTAATTGCTCACTTATTGAATCGCTTACCACTCCTATACAAAACATTTCTCAATAAAGAATTCCAGGCAGCAGTTTCTTGTTTTTTCCCCAACAAAATCCAGTAAAGAAAAAGCAACTTAATAAAAAATCAGTGTTATTCTTCAGTTTAGTACAGAGTTTGATAGATTCCTACCAAGTAATGTAAAAAGTCAAAATAGCTTCACTATCAGCTAATTTAACACACACACACCTCAACCCCACCCTGTAGTTTCTTCTATTAATGTAATTGCCTATTACACCCTCCCTCCTATAAGAACAGCAAGCTTCACAGACAATCCCATTTATCCCTATTTTTATTAAGGGTGACACCTAAGACTAGCATACTTAATGTTTATCTTCATCAGAAATGAATGGAGGCTTTTTTATATTTAGCAAGAGTAGGGAAAAATGATCTCCTGCCAATGCAGGTATTCCATTTCACAATGTGCTTTTGTGCACAATTCCCTCAATTTTGTAGTCAAGCTATTCCAAACAGTGGGCCTGCTCCTTGTTCATTTCCTTATAATAATGTCTTTGTCAAATAACAGCTCGCCTTGCCAGCACGTCCACAAATCTAGACTGCTGACTTGCAGACACTTTCAACACATGAAAAAAACCATATAAGAAAAGTAAATATGGATGGTAAAAGGAGGGCGGGTTTGCGTTCCCCTTGTGGCTCCCTATTGTCACATCTACATCTGGCTCTGGTTAGAGCACAAGGCCTGGGTGACGCCTGTCACTCGTTGGGAAGTTATTGGTGATTTGGCTCAGGGGGATAGCAGTGGGAGAAATTACACACACACACACAACACAGACAAGTATGCACACCCATGCAACAACTCAAGGTTTAAATAGTTTCTTATTTTTTTCTTCTTGAAGAGCAAAACTCATTTGCATGTATTGTACAAAAATTGCACAATTACTGATGTTGCCTGTTGTATGTATGTCTGCACTAAGCCAAAGGTTACCTATGTCTGAATGTAATAATGTTGTCACTTTAACAGATCGATGAAGCCAGCGATGTTATGTATCTCTTGCCTGAAAGGGAGGCTTAAGTGCATGAATGTGTCTTGCATGACAGAGATGGGCGTGGGGCAGAGGTTAGCTAGATAGTAGCCTCCCGCTTTTAAACATTAGACTTGGTTCTCCATTGTTGTTGTTGCTCTCAGAGCTCGTTTCAGTTTAACCCTCCAGTTAAAGAAAGGTAACCCAACCCTCACCATCCACTTTAGGACAACCTCAGCCGGTAGCTTAAAGGAGTAGACGTTCAGCAGGCACATGTGGCCCAGCCAGGGATGAGAGATGTATATGTAAGGCAGGAATGACGGCACTGGAACAATAGTGCCTCTGTGCCTCAGCACCCCTCTGGATCACATTTCCTCCAAGGTCCAGATTGAAATGAGGTGGGGGCCCTGTCGCTGATCTTGCAAGCGAGTAGAAAAAGCCACACAGAGGGGAGGGTGCCGTGTGTCAATAGTGATTAGGATCATGATCACAACTGTTGTGGGTGTGGGGCATGCAGAAAAAGGAGAAAGGCAGAAAAAAAGTGGGGGTTGAGGGAAACATTTTGCCTTCCTGAACTGTCTGAGTGCTGCTGCCGGTGAGGAATGTCTCCTGGACTTGTTTAAGATAACTAGTCCTCAATGGTGATCACTGTTAAAAATAAAAGACGTTAGTTTTGATCTCCTTTGAAAGTCTTTGTGAAAACCGAGGCTTTCATCTTATGTTGCGGTTTATCAGTGAAGAAAAGCAGAGAATTTCATGTGTAAATATTTTGTCTGTGACATGAAGAGTAGAAGAAGTGTGTTTGTCTCGCCTGTTTTTTATGCCAGATTTTAAATACACAAAGACTTGAAGCATTGGGGGGAGAATGAAATATTTCTATATTCTAGGCTTATGTTTCTAAACCGTTTTTTTTTTTTTTTCGCAGTTTGACTGCCAACAAATTCTTTGTCATTCCTTTCTAATGAAGATCCTGCTTGTCTAAACATTGCACTAATATACCGAGAGCCTAAATTCAATGTCCTATAAATATTTTTCTTTTTCAGAGTATTTCAAGTGATGGATGATGACATTAACAGCTGAAAAAAAACTGCAGTGAAGTAATAATTCTTATTTGCGGTTACATGGGTTCCTTTATTAAACATTTACTGAGAGCGTTTTAATGTGAAGGTGTCACTTAACATAATTAGAACATCAATTTAAATACTAATGAACTCAACATTTTTTTGATGGATGGGACATCTCACCCAGGACATTTTAGGAAACTTGAGCATTGTTTATGCAGAGTGACACTTTGAGTTGTGGGAGTTTTAAATGTCTTTGTCAGACGTTGGACAAACCTTTGGAAGTCAAAGTCAATCGAGGAGAAACGTGATTGCAGGATGGCCCAAAGACCCCAGAGGAAGCTGGATGCCTGGTGGAAGTAAAAAAAATAAAATAAAATTTAAGTTTCAAAAAGCGTAACTCTGGTTCATATTTGTGTCTGAGCTGATTTGGAGCTACTTTTCAGGTGTTTTACAAAACTGTACAATTTAAATTGATTTTGCAGGGAGCTAGTATATAAAAAATAAAGATTGAATATTGAAAAAAAGAAGAACATTACAATATCATTGGAAAATGTAAAAATAACTGAAGGATTGTGCTGTTTAACAAAATACAGTTATATGTTGTACTGCCTACCTGTGGTATTAAAGCTCACACAGTCAGTACAATATTGGACTCTGTCATCAAAGGAATGACAACATGACAGCATTATGTGACCACAATGAGATTCTCAAACGCCCTTTTGAAACAACAAAGTTTCAAAAGCATAATTCTTTGCCTCCTACACAGAGGCCACAGTGAGGTCAAATGTTATGCTTTGCTCAGGAACACTTCAGCAGGGAAAATGTGTGCTCGCTGAGACAATGAACCGAAGGAATCTCTTTGAATGACAGGCTCATTAAGAACACACAGCCAGTCCCAGGAGAAGTGTAAAACTGTGCATTGTGTTTGCAGTGCAGAATCGCAGGTGCTGTATTTTTATGCTCTTGCAACATTCCCCTTTGCCATAGCGCACAACTGTGAAAACACACTTCAGTGACCTCCGGTTGTCATGTTGTAACTGCTCCCAGAACTGCTGCTGCTGCTCCCGCTGCATGCCAGTTGCGCGCTGCTTAGTCAGAATGACAAACCTCTGTATTGAATGGTTCCCTCCTTAATGGTTTTGCTCACTTAGTCTTGCAGACCTCCATACCTCCATAAATTTCTGTTGTTCTCCACCCTTATTGTAAATCTTCATGGTAAGGCCACTAATAGCAAGTCTTAATAAGATCCAGAAGGGCCTCTGTTCTGTGGCCCAGTGATATAATCACATTTTTATTTGATAATCAAATAAAGGGTGGAATGAAATACTTGAAGAGCAATGTGCGGTTTCCCTTGGCTTTTCTCCTTCTCCCTGGCAGATTTTCATCTCTAATCTCTGTCCTTAGTTGGAGATGGAGATTGAGCGTGTTTCCATTATGATTAATAACTGCTCTCCATTAAGAAAGCATTAATCTAACACTAAGCAGAGACTATCGGTGACAGGGAGCCATTGAGAAAAACGGAGATGATAAATGTGTGGGAAGAGTGACATCATCAAGCCACAGGCTACAGCTTCAGCATCATGGGGGATCCCTGCGGAGGAGAGGACGGATTGTAAGGACCCCACTGCGTCTTGGCACAGTTTGCCAAGGATTAAGATGGGAAGGAGGCAGCTCCACGGCGCAGAGCTCTGGCAACTGGCCAGGCCTCCTCGATGCCACACAGTGCAGGATGGCTTCCCTCAATTCCTACAGTGTCACTTTTTGTCTATATTATAAACTACGGAGCATGGTATTATATTAACATACTTTTATTTCACAAATGTACCAAGTGATACTAAGGAGATACAAACCGATAAACTTGTACTTAATTGATTTCATTAAAAGCAGATGTAATCAATTTATTTAATGGTGATGCAGGTATTTGTAAATATTTTTAAGCAGAAACATATCAGTATTCTGCCCCGTATGCTTCACACACAGCTTTGACACACAGCTTGTCAAAGCGAGTTGAGCTGGAAACTTGGCTTGTTAAGCGTCAGTGATCAATTTCTCCTACTACCTTCAAGAGTCCGCCTCGGTTTGTTGCAGAAAATCTGATTTCAATCAACGTGATATTATCACTTCTATCACTCAGTTTCAGGCTATATTCTACCCCTTATACACACACACACGCACACACACACGCACACACACACGCATTTCCCTTTCGGTTTTTTTGGCTGAAGCACAAGTTATTTTAAAAAGTAATATGCCTTCTCATCAATTCTGTGCTATTTCAAGAGACATTTACACCACCCCAAAATTGGTTGGACAATTCTGCATATTGTGTTGAGCTATGAAAGCACTTTTAGACAGATAGTCCAGCACCACTTGAGACACCAAAGAATGAAAATTGTGGTCATAAGAAAAATAATTTTGGCTGCTGTGTTTCATTTTTCCCTGCGGTAGTTTCTAATCAACTCAGATGGAGTCCATCAAAGTTTGAACAGTGGTGGGTCAGCTGTGGATGGTTTGGTTTTCTTTGGGTTGGGGGGGCGAGTTGGAAAAGTAAATTGTTAAAATATGATGGTGAGATGTTGCCACCCCGCCATTCCACAGCTCTGCACACATATGGATGTTGTTGAAATGCATACGCTAATCTCATAATATTGAGATATTCGAGTCCCTCCAAGAGCAAAACCTAAGAAAAGGAAATAACTGTTGAGAGATTTGTCACTTTCCAAAGTCTTTCCAAAGAGCTGAGGCACTACATAATGATATATTTCAACAAAGTCAGTGGGAGCAGACACTTACAAGAGAGAATTTGCAGACTTGAATGTAGAGCTGCGTAACTTCTGCCTCCATGACTGTGACCTCACGTCCAGTGCTGTGCTTGTAACTCTCCAGATAGGCCGTCAGCCAGTCCCTCTGCAGCTCCCAGCTCGGGTAGAGGTCGTAGTTAACATCATTCACACCTGAAATGCGACAAATATACGTGCACATTAGTGGAACTAACGTCGGTGCTAAAATCCAACACAATGCCTAAAATAACTGTTTGTTTTGAAGACGTGCCAGTGAACTATATCTACTTTGAGTGGAGCAACAGCTCTTTGGTCAACACTTGTCAGACCCACTCAGGCAGTGAGAAACGTTTGCTCCAAATGGACAAGTTATAAGAAAGCAGCATGGAAACTGGGTGACAACATGCTGACAACAATATGTTGAAATTTAGTGGATAACATGTTATCCACTAAATTTCAGAGAAAGTATTGTGCTTTTTCCTGCACTGCATTTATTTGACAAGTCTACTTTAAATTAAAAAAATAAAATTTTGTGAAATATAAAAATATAAAATGTAATAAAATGTTGTGAAGTGTAAATAAGCACCCTGGCAATTAGACACATCTGTTGACTTCTACATACATCAGCAATAGTATAACATCTGGGTTATATTGTACAGATAATAGCGAAGCGCTTTATTTAAGCTAGACTGGTTTTTCATGTTGCCCGTATAAAAGCTTCCCTACATCAACAATTGTGTTCAAATGTCTGCAAGACAGTTGTATCATTCAAGACCATGCCATCGGCTAATTTTCAAATTTTGTTTGAGGTATAATCAGGATAAAAAAAAGAACACAATAAAAAGTTGTAATATTTGTTTCTTTGAATAAAAGGTGCAGTATCTTTCATTCCAGCATGTGATTCGTGTGGAGTATGTTTGCCCCTTCCTGTCAGCCCCTTCTTGCATAAGACTATCAGACATAACTGCAGCTGCTGTCATTGGGAATTGTGGATAATTTGCAAGTTACAACTTGAAAGCTGAATAATCTAAAATGACTGCATTGATGATTGTTCGGACAGTCCTTGCTGTGCTTTGCTCTAACACAGCTGGTCCATCAAAGCCACTTTAATCACTGTGCAGAACACATACTGAATGCAGCAATTTTTCTGAGGAGTGTCACAAGAAGGAGATCGTTTCACGGCACATTATATCATAACATGATGTAGTCAGAGAAAACACAACGTTGAAAATATCACATCCTGTGTTTACAATATTTACTGCAGTCATATATTCCACATTAAGGAATCTTATATGTCCTGGCTGTGAAAAAGATTTGGAGGTAAATTGATGCTATTTTGAAAGACCCACCGGCAAATTCGTTGAAGTGATTGCCGATATCGAAGGCCTGGTAGTTATAATCGGCGTACTCGTAGTCAATGAATTTCACCATTCCTGATGGATGTAGGGGGAAAAAAAGCAACAGCAGTTACTAAGACAACATGATAAACACATTTCAGCTATAGATGTACAACTGATAAGCCTTCGTGTTTTTATGGAAAGTACAGGAACCTTGTGAGAGTCAAAGGAACAGGGAGTCTCTTTTGCTGAACATTACCCCGGGCGATATTTTTTTTAAATGTTTAAAAAATTTATAACAGAATAACTTCAAATAAGGTAAGATATTAAATAAGGGACAATGCATTTTCAGTAATGTGAATATTGCCACACATTCATCTATTTTAGCATTAGCTTCAGAAGCACTGCCACTCTTCAGCTAGAATTAAGGTAGTTTAGCATTAGGCCTTCTTTTGTTTGTTACTGCTTTCAGGTTGATGAATTTCTAAAAACCAAAGAATTTTCCTCACCCTCTTTTTCGTTGTAGATGATGTTCTTTGTCAGGAGGTCGTTGTGGCAGAGGACAGTTGGCGAGTCAATCTCAGAGAGGTGTCTCTTCAGTGACTCCATTTCCTGTGACAAAGTCTTAAAGCTGGGCACCTTTTGTAGATCTGCAGAACTGCAAGAGGTAAAACGTTGAAAATATTTATTTTTTATGATGGAAAAGGGCTCTTTTTCCCCCCGTGAATGAGTGATGTCTTTAACTCGCAGCTGCACCTGGCAGGTAGGTAAAGAAGCATAGTAAGTTGAACAGCCGAAGTCATAAATGCTGTGTGATGTTTTACACCAAAGACTGTAAAAAAGAACTTTGGCATTTAGTTTTAATCACTGAAGCTGAAAATACATTGATTTCCAGAAGTACAACCCTCCTAATTTATCTGAAGTCTAATTGGGTAAAAATGCTCACGATCTGACAATAACACACTTTTATTCAACTCACTTTAGCACATGTCCTTGTACACTCTGCCACTGGGATAGTCTAGCATGGGAGGAGTTTTTCTTCTTAAAAAATGCAATCGAGTGAAAATCAGAAAAAAGATATGCTTAGCTATTATATGAGATGTTTTAAGTGCTTTTTCTGCCTTTATAAAGTGCTACTGTTATTCATTTTTTGTTAGAGCTAAGTCAATGGTTCTCTAGAGTTTTAGGTTTACTCATTTTCTTGATAAGCAAACGAGCCCCAGTTAAACACTGGGAGGAGACGCAAAATTAACTTGGGGTTGCATCAAGAAGGGCATCCGGTTTATAAAAATAAATATGCCTTATCAAACATGAAGAAAGCATGCATCGAGCTAGGTTAAGTAGTGATTCTAAATTGACCATAGGTGTGAATATGAGTGCGAATGGTTGCCTGTTTCTATGTGTTAGCACTGCAACAGACTGGCGTCCAGGGTGCAACCTTGCATCTCACCCCACGATGGCTCTTGCAGGCCTGACTTAAATAGCGGAAGAAAATGGATAGATGGAAGTTGTCTATGGGATTGTTTTTTCCCAATGAAAATCTGAACTAAACTTGTATAAGAGTCTTCCGTACACTTGGTAAGAGGAGCAAGAGAGTTTGAGACAAGAAAGTAGAACTTGTTTGTAAACTGACACGGTTCAGCAAGCCTCGCTGAGAGGTCACATGCCTTGTTTTCACTCTCTTGATTATTCAATCTATCAAAGACGGCACTAATGTCCTTGGACGTCAGTGCAAAATGCACCTGGAAGAAATGCTGTGCAAGCATCCGTCTCCTAATTAATTTTTGTGTTTCCTTTCCAGTCCCCACGACTGCCACGGCAAGAGGGTACTTTAAACAGTGTAATTTAAACACTACCTATTTATTCGAAAAGGGAACAAACAGATGCTCCGGTATTATACACACTTGGAGACATAATTTAGTGAGGCCTGCAAGGAACACACAATAAAAGCAGAGGAGGATGAGCCTTGTTTATAGTGTTTAGAGCCGTGGCACAGAGGCTCTGCTGTCTGCATGTCCTCCACTACACAACAAGTCACTTTGTATGTTATCTTCTCTGCTCTGTTCAGTCAGTCTTGCTTCCCTCTGAGATAAATACATGGATTGAATAAAAAGAGGTAAGCAGGAAGTTGGTATTTTAAAATACCAACTTCCTGCTGACAAGATCTTTGATAAAATAACTAAGATTTATTTTACTTTATTTTCAAGCATCAGTGCACAAATGATTTACATTTTAACACCAAACTGCCTTTTTAAAAAAAAATATAGGCCCAGAATAGAGCGCTCGATTCACCGCTACTTGCCGGTGACAGCTTTATTTAAAATCGACCCCCTCTGACATGCATAATTTATCTATCTCCTCTCTAATATGAAATAAAACATGCAGTTGAATGGTGAATCACCCTGATTCCTTTTCAACCAACCCATTCCTTTAACCTAACAACTCGACGTTCACATAGGAACCCACGATTACTTGGAATCAAAAGCTAAATGAAAGACTTACATTGACTTTAAATGGAAACCTGTCGTCTTGCCATCAGATCTTTTCCTCTCTCTTTTCTGTCCTTTTCATGAAAAACAGTGCGTCAAGTACATTCGCCTCCTGCTCCCTGTCAAGTCTCTGTAAGGTAATTAGTGGAATTTCCTCCTCTGGCGCTTCATTATCAATGTGCCTTATTTACATATGATTTCAAACACCAGCCGAGCACTGCAGATTTTTTTTTCTTTTTCGTCTTTTTTCTCCACCACTCGTTCTCTTTTTTGCAGTTTTATGCAATTTGTAAGAGTGCAAACGGGAGACATAGCAGGGGGGCTTTGGAAGAAAAAGAGGTTGCACTCTTGCTTTCCATTGCCTTTCTTTCTTTTCTCTCCCAGCTCTGACTTCTACTGTGCTCCCTCTCTCTGAACCTTGCAGCTGCTGCAGCCTCTTTTGCGCTCCCCCTTCCCTCGTCTCTTTCGCTTCTCCTTCTGTCGATCTGTCTCTCTCCCCCCCTCTCTCTCCCTCTGCACAGCGGGTGGCTTGAGAGCTGAAGACCTCCTCTGCAGGTGCAGCCTCTTCCTGCTCTCTCTCTTTCTCTGCCTTTCTTTTGCCATTTCCTCTGAATATCACATTCATATCAGCACTCATACAGTCTCAAGTACAAAAGTTTCTCTGATGCTTGTTTAAAACCTGTTTTTTTGGTCTTTTCTTTTTCTGTCTCTGTGCCATGTTTTGCACGCAGTTTTCACACTCAAGAGACCAGTTAACGTGCAAACACACACACACACACACACACAAAGAGAGAGAGAGAGAGAGAGAGAGAGAGAGAGAGAGAAAGACATTAGGTAAGATTAAAATAACCCAATTTCTAACTTCTAGTGTTGACACCTCAGAGTCATTTGTAGTGTTTTTTTCCATTATTTTCTCATAGCTTTCCCACATTGTTATGATACATTTCCTAAACACTGATCATTTCCAGGTTATTTTAAATTGCTCTGTATCTACTTGAGCGCGAGCTGCACAGGGCTGTCAAGTCTCAAAAATGTTTCACAATATAGCACCATCTATTGGGCCTTGAAATGTGGTGCAGTCTCCTATTGTATATTGCAGAGTGATCCACATTCAGACATGCATTCACTGCTTTTAGTGGGTAAAATGGAAGCGCTCACAATGTTCTCAGTGTTCTCTTTAAAACTGAAGTTTAGCAGGATATGCATGCAACTTTAGCAAAAGTGAACTTGTTTTGCTGTGTGGAGCTGCGGGACTTAAATAGTAGGTTATTACTCCTCTGTGGCCTTAATTTTCAGTAGCACCCATCCATGCATAATTTGGTGTCTTGTGTTAACACATTTTTGTTATCTGTGCAGTGTGTTATAAAATAAATAAATACATTTCAGCTTGTCCGAGGTAGTTTATCACAATTTAGATTGTCATATTAGCTAGCTAGCTAGCTAGCTAGCAAAAAAAAAACCCAGACCCCCAAATAAAGTTTTTTAACTACGGAGATTTTCTCTTATATTTCTACGAGACCTTTGTTTTTGTGAATCCTAGATGTTAAAAGTACCTCTTATCATAAAAGGCCCTCTGCTTCCAAGCCTCTACTTTATGGATGACTCATTCAGTTCCTACCTGCCTTGCACGCTAAAAGAAAAGTGACTAGAAACCTTGGGGCCTTCCAGCTTCTGTTTGCATGGACTTCCGACCCCTTTGCTGCAAACACAAATAAGGTTCAGCGTTTGACCGATAAGGGAGAGCCAAGAGCCTGTTTCTCTGTAGTGTCTTTCCCTGTAACCCCGCTTACCTCTCACCCCTTCACCCATGAGAGCTCTCAGTGTCAATGAGGCCACTCCCCCGCCTCATCTCTCTGACCAATGACAGCTCACAGTGATGGCTTCCATACATGTAAGGAGGGGTAAATGCCTGTTGCCCGTTAAGCCAAGGAAGATTTGGATGGACAAGAGCATTTTAGGCTGGTTTGAGCAATGTGAGAAAATGATAAGACATCAGTGAAAGAGCTGCTGCCTAAAAGATAAAACAGTTGAAAATGAAGCTGGTTTCTATCAAAGAGGACAGCACAATTAAACATCGGGGTGCCCTCCTGTCTCAAAGTCATCAGGTATTTTGTTTTCTAAACATTGTATTTTCAGTATAGTAGATAATTGACAGCCTCTCTCTCTCTCTCTCTCTCTCTCACACACACACACACACACACACACACACACACACACACTAGTCTGAAACCTTCCTGACAGGATGACTGACTAATCACTAAGCCCCACCCCCATAGTTACTGTTGTTACAGCTGTCAAGCTCTCAGCCCTTGTACTTTATACAGTTTATTATTATGATTACAGCAGTAGATTAATCACCGTAAGATATTGTTGTAATAGTGGATGTCACATAAGCAACTAATTAAACTAACCAAGTCATCTCTGATTTACACCTCTCTTGATTTTTTACAAGAAATATAGAATTGCATATCAACGGTCCATTTAGTGCTGGACACATCATGCCATGCTGCATTTCTTAGCCTAACTAATAACTGTTAATGACATTTTGGTGACCTCGAGTAGTTGTGTGCATCTGTTCCTGTTCAGAGGTGCTGCTGGCACTGAAAATGACTGCTGCTGTTACAGTACGTGTTTTACGTGTTTACCTTTGATGTGTTGTGCAGCTGCTGCATGATAGGTAGTATTAATGTGTAGCTCCCCATGTCAGTGAGTGAGAGAGTGTCCCATAATAATGTGCCGGTTAATCGATTATTACTAGGATATATTAATAATGTCCATACGGGAATGATACCTGCTGTCACCTGATGCCAAAGGACTGCTTGAGCTTATCTGTGAGATCTGATCTAGCAACACACCAATACTTTGAATGACCCCACCAGGTGATCAACAGCCAAGCAGTTCTCCAAGCATATTTCTTTGGCAAAACAAAAAGTGTAGTTCGTGTTTTTTCTAGCAAAGCTACCGCCCATATGTTATTGCATAGTGTAAATCTTCCTGTCTTTGTCCAGTGCAGCTGCTTAATGGGTCAATCACAAGTGGATGTATTGTAAATATTATGCATTATATATTGTATTGTGCTCTGTGGCTATCATGACTTGTACCTGCCTATGTACCACTGCCCAGCTGGACTGCTGCTGACACTGCTCTGCACTAGTTTGAGGAAATGAGACATTTTTGTCCACAGCACAGGTTTGACTGGCCGACCGGATTTTGGCTGGATCGAATGGATTTTCCCCATCTCTGCGGCGATCAATCTGCAGAGAGAAAACATTTTCTCAGATGAGCCTGGCTGACGCTGTTATTGCACAAACAATCATTATCAGAGCAGAAACACAACTCCCTCTACATTTAGTGCTCTTATCTTGTTCTTCTTTTCAAAAAATGGACCTTGTTGTGGTTATGACCTTTTGACCATTTGAGCGCTCATTCTCAAGGCATCTTAATGGTGACATAAAGTTTTCTGGGTATCCCCCACACAGGGTATCAGGCAGAGCAAGTTGATTGATGTCTATTGTGGCCCTGGATGTGAAACCTTGGCTGGGTATGTTGAGTTCTACTGTCCCGAGTTGTGAATAATGATGACAGGTTGTTATCATGGGAATGATGAATGTAATGGGGGCATGGACAAACATCATTGCTCAACATGAAACATGACTCAAATTGCTAATAAGAAACTCCCACATTGGCACAAATTAAATGAACTGTTTGGTTTGCATGTACACACCTGAACTCTGAAAATGATGATGATGTACAATGATGACTTCAAATGAATTTCAATTAAAAATAAAAAAGAAATTGAGTTACAAGTTTTCTGAAATTTATGATATGATGTGCAAATGATGTCCTATCAATAAATATTCACTTTCTCAGAAAGAAAAGTTGCATAAAATAATGTAAAAAAAAAAAATGTGCATACTACATTTAATTTAGGAGATTTTGGATATCTCTATTTATCACTCTACAAGTCCTGCCCAGAAATGTGTTTTTGTTTTCTTTTTGTTTTTTGTGCTAAATGTTGTCTTGATGCATGTTTAATCATCCAGGTAAGTAAATCAAAAAAAAGTTGATTCTGTTCATCTGGACATAGCATTCACTGATAATAGACTCCACTTGTGCTTAATGTTATACAAATCAGGCTCCAGATTATTAATGTATTCACATACATTAAAATAGCAAAGAAATTCTCACAATTATATAAATTTAATTAGATGATGTTTATCTATATGTGTGTGTGGTTGTGAAATGTGAACGCTGTTATTGCAGAGACCTGTAGATAGACGGCTGCCGAAGCAGTTTATCATCCAGCACAGTTCCTCTTACAAACTCGTAGCAGATGCCATTCTGGAAGCTGCAGTAAATTTCAGGACCACATCTGTGTGCGTGGAGGATCTGAAACATCTCCACCTCATGGTCCCTGTTCACGTAGAGCTCTGTCATTTTGCCATATAGTCGCACCAAGACACAACCAGGCTCCAGGAGAGAGCCCACGTAGCAGCCAATAAGCTGGTTAGTGATGCCTTCTGTAAATGTCTGGAATGAAAGGAAATCCAAAGGGCCATGAGCATGAAAAATGCAGTTTTGGACAGATAGTATACAGCAAATGAAACATTTTGCTATACCATATTTTAGCATTCTGTATTGTCAAAAGAGCCCATAAAACTCAGGATGCTGGTTATCATAATTATACCCGCACAAAAAATCCTACTGTAAAAAAAAAGATAATAACATTTCACTACCATCTGTCAATAAAGCAGGCAGTCATATAATTATTCTGTAACTATAACTTTAATTGGTTACTTTCCTTAAAACATTTATAACAATCTTGGAAAATCATACTATTCTACATTAATTACAGCAGGCAGGTAAATAGCAGGCAACTCACAGACCCCAGTTTGGTTTCAGGATTCTGGATTACATTTTCAGTACCATATCGATTTACAGGCCACTAATTTACCACTGTTATAGCTCATTTAAAAATTTCACTAACCTTCCATTAAATGCACATTATTGGAGAAAAAGGAAAAATAAAACCACAGAAACAGAGCAAATTCACATCAGTACACTCAAAAAGAAACTAGAGAAAATACCTGTGTAATACAAAATTTAGAATGCATGTAGACATCCCCTGCGACGTTAGCGTGTTGCCACATGAATACTTGCATTTTCAAATAGGTTACTTAAGTAACAGCTTTTTGTTAAAATAATTTTATCATAGAATACAAGTTTAGACAACCAACAGGTAGCAGCTAGATGAGACATATAAGTCAAAGAATAATTTTGCAGAAGTCTTTTATGGGTCATTTTTCAGATGCTTATTTGAAATATAATTCATGCTGGGTTCTGAATTAATCTGTATCATGAGTATCTACTGTAAAAGGACGCTGTGTCAAAGTTTTCAGTTTCTGTTTAGTTTTTTGTTTCAGCTTGCTCTTATCTTTGAGTAGAAGAGTATCTTAGAAAATATCATAAAGATTCATAAAATCTTGCTGATCAACTACAGGTTTATTGGTTGGTCTTTGCTATTTTGTCTATACAGTGAACATGGCACATGTACTGTATATTGTTTGAAGCACGTGTAATTTAACAGAAATTTGAGAAATGTATATATTTACTGTATTACAGATATTGTCATGGTCCTGGGTTTTTTTTTTAATTCATGTGAGTTTTTTAAATGTTTGAGTTAAGTCCTTTGTTTTCCCAAGAGTTTTGATTGTTATCTGACAGGTTGAGTTTTGAATTATTATTATTATTATTATTATTGTTATTATTATTATTATTATTATTATATACTGAGTCTTAATGAGACTTTGATTTCTATTCTACATGATACCAGAAATGGCCAGCACTGTGGTATGGTGATTATCCCTATTGCCTCACAGCAATAAGGTCCTGAGTTCATCTGGCCAGATGGTGGATTTGAACTCAGTACCTTGAGATCTGGAGTTTGGAAATCCTCCCCGAGTTTGTCTGGGTTCATTCAAGCTTCCTCCCACAGTCCAAAGACTTGAAGTTAGTGGGGTTAGGTGAAATGGTGATTCTAAAGTGTGTTTGGATTTTCCCAGTACAAAGTTTCTGTGTTGTGTTCTGATTTGTGATTTTGCTTTACTTTACTTTCTGTCTTTACTTTGAAGGTTTGATTTCTTTTGTGTCCTAGGTTAGTTTTGCTTCCTGTTTCCCCCCTGATTTTATTGACAAGCTTCACTTGTGTGTGATTGATTGCACCTGTGTCTTGTTACCAATCCTGTTCCCCATTTCCTAATCCTAATGTGTATAACTAATCATTTCTTCCCCTCAGTCTTTGTTGTAGCATCAGCTATGGTTTTAATTTAGATATGAGCCTTGTGTCTGTTCTTCATATGCTGCCTGTCTGTTTTTATGTTTTTGCATTATTGTGTATTGTGTATTTTCCAGTTTCTGTTTATAGCATATATTAAAGTTCAAGATTTGGGTGATCGCCTTTATACATCCTGAAAAATACACCCATATTAATGTGGAATACTGGTTACCATTTTATCCAATGTAAAAAATATCATATCCATATCATATGCATTTGATATGGGAAGATTTGGCACTCCTTTTAATGTACTTTATGGGAAAAACAAATATGAAATCATTTTGAAATTAAACTGGTATGCATACATCTTTGTTGTGTAGAGTCAATGCAACAACAGGTAGATGAATACATAGTTACAGACACAGCTGTAGAAAGTATGGTGACATTGAAAATCCCACTTCTGGAATAGATTCTATTCCTCAGTATGTGTACACAACAACACCACAGAGACCACTGTCTGCAACGACTTTTTCTGACATTTGTTGTCATTCTGTGGTTTCTCAGTCTCTCAATTTCTGTTAAAGTCCCCAAGGCACTTTCTGAGCATCAGATGGGACCTGCACACACATTTTTTCATCTAAATGGAAAATGAACAAACATGCCCACCTTGACATCTGACCCAGTATTTATATGGATGCAGGGCTGGTTTCATTAAATTCTTTCTGCCTCTGTATCTTACATTTTCTTTTTGTGCTGAATTTTCACAATTTATTAATTGTCATTTGAAATCCCCCAAAATGTATTAAAAACACACAAGATAAATATGCATGCTTTGATCTGCACTTCTTTTTGACATGAAATTTGCGTTTGCTTTAACATGTTTGTTTGTTGGAACATTTGTAGAATTTTAAAGGGATGCCTTTAAAATTCTACAAATGTTCTCTTGTTCCATCTTTGAAACAGATTTTAATCACACTGTCTACAAAAAATCTTATGTAAATCATTCAATGTGTATTTATCAGCCTTTATCTTGTTCTGTTAGTTTGTTATAAAATAGAAATAATGAAATCACAGAATCACGGAATCATCAATAAAACCCAAAACAATGACAGTCATTTGAAAGGAATGCTATGTAAACTGGGTTAAAGCTCAGTGTAACAGCAGAAGTTGTCTATCCATTCCTTGCTGAACACAATACACCATTAAAGGAGCCGCTGCAGTGCGAGAGCTGAAGAGAAACATCTACTCTTGTGTACATTACTGGACCTGGTGAGGATTGAGAGGTCATCCATCCAATGTTGGGTCACCTAACAAACATAAACCCTATTTCTCTGAAATATTGGACCTTGTGTTTGCACATGGGACCAGAATGGGATTATCCTGTTGTGAATAGACCCTCTGACAGCCCTACAAAAAGAAATTTCCTAACAGTCTACTTTTGTTGTCTAGTTACCTTGGGTTTTTTTTTTCCATTTTGATGTGTGAAATGTGTCTTTCTACAGTTTACAGTACAGTGGAATATGGAGCCCAACCAAAACACGACAAAACTTTATCACTATGTGTGAATTTAATTTTGATACTGCATTTATACTGCAGTCTTTATTTTTTTTTCATTCATCCATCCATTTTCTTAACCTGTTCAGTTTTGGGCCATGGGGTTTCAGAAGTCGATCTCAGCTGTTGTAGGGTGAAGGACAGGGTACATGCCATTTCATCAAACAGTTAAGACAAAGAGACAGACACTGATATTAACACCGGTGGCCAATTTAGAATCTCCAATTAACCCAACATGTATGTCTTTGGGCTGTGTATTTTCTAATCCTGTCCGATCAGGTCACTCCCGAATGGGATGAAAATCTTTGGATCTTCAATTCTACCACCTCCACCTCTGCCTCCTGTCTTTCTGTCATACATCAGAGAAGGCCTCACTACTGTCTTGTAAATCTACCTTTTCACTCTTGCTGCTATCCTTCTTTCACAAAAAAACCCTGACACTTGTCTCCACCCACCCCCTCTTGCCTTTACTCTCTTCTCTACCTCACTGTCTGTTGCTTTGGGGGGGATTGACCCCAAATATTTAAACTCATCTACCTTCAATATCCGTGCTCTTTGCAGCTTCACCTTCCCACTTGACTCCATCTTATTCACACACATGTATTCTGTCTTGCGTCTACTCACTTTCATACCAGCACTGCTCCAGGTTCTCTTCCACTTGCTCCCTATTCTTATAAGATGTGTCAAGTTTTGCCATATACAGGCAATAAATTTAGATATAAATCATAGTTTATGCATTCACTTTAACACGTGAATACAGGTTAAACAGTCATGTGAAATTCAAAAGCTTTCCCAGGGCTATTAAACTACTATAAAAACTGATATGTTTTCATTTTGCTGGTCTGGTGTATTTAGAAGTACAGTGGAACCCCGACTTACGAATACCCCGTTTCACGAAAAATTCAAGTTACGAAGGCACTGAACGGCAATATTTTTGCCCGTGTTACGGCAAAATGCCAGAGTAACGGAATCCGCTGGCTCTGATTGGCTGAACCTACAATGCCCACAATGCCTTTTGAATCATGTGACAACCCCTTGGCTTCCGTACTTGGGCTTCGCTGTTCCACTTGAATGACGTATTGTTGTTCTAGTTACCAATTAGCCTATAGCCTATCGTTCAGCATCGCCTCAGTCAAAACGCACGATGGGTGCTTCGACTTACGAAAATTTTCGACTTACGAAAGACCCTCGGGAATGAATTAATTTCGTAAGTCGGGGTTCCACTGTATGTTAATGCAATGCCACAATCTTCCCAAGAGTGGATTTCCCAGTCAATTCATCCCAAGGTCAGACCATGCAACGCCCTGAAACTTTACAAAAAACAAAAGCTACATCTCAGATGCTGTAAGCCCCAGTCAGCATGTTACATTTGAAAGTTCATGAGAGTAAGATTAGAAATACAAATGAAAATGTGTGAATTTCATGCTTTCTTACAAATAATAGTCAGTCTTTGGTAATCCATACATTTAGAGATCCAAGCATTCACTTGCCTTCATTTGAATGTCTTGTGCCTTCCAGTTGGGACGAAGTCTGCTCAAAAGAGCCAGGATTCCTCTAGAAGGTTGGTGTTCATCAATATAGATGTCCACATGGAGAAGCTGTTTTCCAGCACCAACAAGTCCACTGTCCATTTTCGCCAATGCAAACTGATTATACTTTGAAAACCGATAAAGATTAAAGTAGTAAATATGAGTTTGTGTCTAGACTTGGGCCAGTTTTAGACAGTGTTAGAGAGTGTTAGCAGAGTCAAAGTTAAATCTAAACCATCAAAAAGAAAAAGAAAAAAAGGATGAAAAAGCAAAAGAAAGTAAAAAGAAAAAGAAATTGATGTCCACGCAAATTTCTTGATGATTATGATGTAAAACTATCGAGTCAAGAGCAGTCACTGGTATTTGCCAGTCACTGAAGCTGTCTACTTACGTGTCCAGTTATTCAGCACTTTATCAGGGTCCAATGTTCCTGTGGGCATCTTCATCCCTTCTGCTGTAGTTTACATATTAACCACAGGTAGCTCCTGCTCTGCAGTATGCATTTGTTAAACACACGTCAATAAACCAAAGGCACGTTTTTAAATATCAAATTTAGATTGATCAAATAATGCTTGAATAAGATTTACTGTAAGAAAACTTTTAAAACATTTTTTATATGTGACGTTTCTGTCCAAATTAAGCCCAGCATATGCCAAATTTAGCTCTGCTTGCAGCCAGTTTAAGCACAACTTTTGATAACCAACCTGTTTTAACATTAAAATTGAACACACAGTAAACATGGTTGCAAAATGTCCCCTGGCCTTATGCACAATTATTTTATTGAGCTCCATACAAGCTAAGAAATAGCCAAATGCCCAAGAATAGGCAAATAATATTGCATTTGATTGTCTAAATACTTTGCAGATGTAGTACTTTTAGTTCATGTGCACCAGCAAAGACTTTAAAAGGGTTGGCTCTATTGTCTGACTGAGGTAATCATGTAATCTAGACAAGCTATGTTAAATTTCATACAATTAGTCCATTCAAACGTGACCTCTCATGCTAGCTCAATGCCATGGAACATTTCAGTATGATCACTCTGTAAACACAAAATGAATTTAATAAACATTGGAGCAGCGTGTTTTCAGTCTGTTAAATTATTTAGATGTTGGGCCAATGTTTACCATTTAGCATCATTACAGTAATCGCCTAGAAGTCACAAATGTGGCGATCATCTTGAACCGAATACTTTGGAGCTTTTAGACACAAATGAAATTCGCTTGCCATCAAAGCGCATCTCATCATCAAAGATGTTATGTATTGAAAGAGAGATGAGTGACTTGATTAAAAATGTAAGGCTCAGGCTGTAGAACGGAGTAGTAGAGCCGGTGTTTCTTTTACTGGCTGTACCTCTCAAACGCAGTACAAATATGCTTTTTTTTTTAACGTCACAAAAAAGGTGACGTGAGTAATAACCCATACAGATACAATTATGACATTTTGTAGAAAAGTTTCTTTGACTATGTGTCTAGCTTCATTATCTTGCTGTTCCTCGCCATTAAGCTTTGAAAACTAATTATTTATGAAAGATTCAAAAAAAAGAATCGGGGAGTTGAAATCTTTTGACATCTTGGCATCATAAACAGTTTCATTTAAGTGATTAAAGCAATAGAACCACAGACTACTTTTTAAAATCTGGAAATAAGCAGAAGGTGAACAGTAAAACCGACTGTCACTAAAACTGTGAAAAAAAAACATAACCAATAATTTGTCAGCCTTTTGACTTTTATTTACATTAGATTCATTTTGTGAAAACAAACAAAAAAGGTACACAAAAAACTCCCTGTTAGCAGCATTTAGAATTAACAACAATACAAAAACAAGGATTACAAAGAGCTGATCATGCAAATGAAAGGGACAGCTTTTCTTGCTGATCAGATTATTCATAACTGCTAATTTCAGAATATTATGTAGTTATATATGAAAAATAATGAGTGCTTTAAGTTAAATGATAAGAATGATATGCTAAATTGCTAATACTAAGAAGGTGTATGCTTGCTATATTTCCCATCTTGGCTAGGCTAACATGGCTACATTTGCTAATTAACTTTACATACAAAGTACAGCTGAGGAAAGCATGAATGCTGCGAATATTAGCTCAATCCATGCCGTTATTGTGGGGGATTCTTCTCAGACACAATCACTACTATCTTCATTTTGGATTTGAAAAAATGGAATATAACTGAATAACAATGGTATGCTGGCCTCAGCTTCTATTCAAGTTCCTATCTTAGATGTTTCATCTTCCTTAATAAATTTAAGGAAGATGAAACATCTTCCTTATCACATCACCCCCATTCTCTGCGGCCTGCTGGAGCGGGAGGGCTAGTAGGAGGAGTTGGCCGTCCGGCTGCGGTCTGGGGTGTGGGGCCTCCCTGCTGCTGCGGAGTCGGGGTGGTCTGCCTCTCCCCACCGCAGGGAAAAGGGTAACACCACCTGGGTCTGGGTGCAATTCCCCCCTCCAGGGGCAAGGGTACCTAGACCCGGTTTGTAGAGTACGCTTGGGGAGTGTGATTGTGTGTACAGCGTCTCTTTATGTCTGTCTCCACGTTGGTTGAGTGTGGAGTGAGTGCATATGAGAGCATGAGGGTGGGAATGGATGTTTGTGTCTGTGTGTGCCTGTATGTCTGTGTCTATATGTCAGGTTGGGTATCAGACGCCACCTCTCTGGGGACACCTCAGGCCCTCCAAGGTTTGGAGGCCTATCTCCACCCACCACCACTTCCCCTGCCGGTGGCGGACTCCCTCAGGTGTCGGTGTGCTGGTGGTTCTTTGTGTCTGGGGGTGGGCGTCCGGGTACACACCGGCTCACTCCTTGGCGGCCGCTTGTCGGGGCCTGGGGCCTGGGGCTCGCTCGGGCCCCCTTTGGAGGTGGGGTGCCCCCGGCCTCTCGGCCTGGGGCTCGGTCACTCAGGCACAGCTGGGGGCCGGCGGAGCTCACGGGCGCGTCACTGCAACTCCCCCTGGCTTCTGCTCCGCGGCTGCTGGGCGAGCCCTCATCTGGGACTCTCCTCAGCTCTTACTGGAACAGTGGCGCGGCTGCCCCTCTGTTGGTCTTCCATGGTCTCTTGTGTTCTGGGGGCCTCTGGATGTCTGGAGTTTTGATCTCCTCCATACCCGCTTCACACCCTGGAGGACGGGGCTGTGGCCCCCCCACACTCCCTAGCAGATCATTACATGGAGAAACCTTTGGAATGCAAGCATGCTGATCCACACAGGTATGCACACAGGTGTACACATGGGTATTCACAGACGCGGACTAAAGCTTTCTTGGCTGCTGCCTCAAAGCACACTGTGCGCTGTCTATCTTGCGTGCTGCACAATATCGTTTATTATTTAGTAACTATTGATATCTATGACTAGCTAGTTTATTGTGATGGTGCTTTGTTTTCTCTATTATTATGTTGCTCTTTGTTGTTTGCTGTCTCCTCTGTTTGTTTTTTTTGTTTGTTTTTTTTTCTCCATACAGGTGACCCAGGAGTTGTTTTTTTTTTTCTTTTCCCCCCCCTTCTCACCGTCTCTTCTCCCCTTTGGTTTTCTTTCTTTCTCTCCCCCTCTTTCTCTCATTCATTCCCCCTGTCCTATTTATTAAAAAAAAAAAAATGACAAAGGATGAACTGAAGCTCTGCCATCACGTAATGTCGCATACTGCTGTTTCTGATGTCATTTAAAAAAAAAAAAAAAAAAAAAAAATAAAAGACTATGACAAGAATGGACGTAGACTGGGTGGAAAGAGAAGGAAGCAATCTGTTAATGTTACGTAGATGGAAGTAGGCAGAACGGGTGAGATTATTGATGTGAGATTTATAGGAAAGTGAACTGTCTAGGATGACACCAAGGCTCTTAACCTGAGGAGAAGGGAGAACTGTGGAGTTATCGATGGTGAGTGAGAAATGGTTTGCCTTCAAAAGGTTGGATTTGGTGCCAATAAGGAGGATCTCAGTTTTATCCTCATTGAGCTTTAGAAAATTAGAGGTAAACCAGGATTTTAACTCGGATAGACATTCTGTAAGGGAAGAAGGTGGGAGGGAGGAATCAGGTTTGCAAGAGAGATATAACTGGGTGTCATCAGCAAAACAGTGAAACTGAAGATCAAATTTGCGGAAGATGGTACCTAGAGGGAGGATGTATATTATAAAGAGAAGAGGGCCTAAAACTGAGCCTTGGGGTACACCAGAGGTGACGGGGAATAGACGAGAGCGGAATGATCTTAGTTGAATAAACTGGGAACGGTCGAGGAGATATGATTGAAACCAGGCGAGGGGTGTGTCAGAGATGCCGAGAGAGGAAAGTCTGCTTAGAAGGACAGAGTGAGAAATGGTGTCAAAGGCTGAGCTCAGATCTAAAAGGACGAGAATGGTGAGAAGACCAGAGTCAGCTCCGATTAAGAGATCGTTAGTGACTTTAAGTAGAGCAGTTTCGGTACTGTGACATGAGCGAAAACCAGATTGAAATCTCTCGTAGATGTTATTATTAACCAGATGTAAATGAAGTTGAGCTTAAGAACTTTGTTGACTGGTATTTATGTGTCTATAGTATATCCCAACTGAAAGGATCTGTACAATGAGAGGGATTTGTTCTTGAAACTTCTCCATGTTATTGCTTTTTTATTAATTTTTTTACAATGTTTCGATCAGTAGCATTTTTAAATGTTTTGCATGATCTTCACAAATTTGAATAAAAAAAAACTGATAAACTGAAGTGTATGGTATGTTAACTGAATCTCAGAAATGCCTGAAGATGACAAATGTGATGAATACCAAACATCTTATTAACGTTAAGACCTGTAATTACAGGAGAAGGAAGTGACTGTTATGGGGCATCAAAGTAATATAAAGAATTAGCAGAAAAAATGCATAACCGAGAAAACTTGGTACACATTTGTAAAAATTTTACACAAACCTGGACCCATGCTTTATGTGTGTCCTACACATGGTAATCACGGGCATGCTTTTACAGTGTGGAGAATATGTTTTTTTATTTTTATATATACCAAAACATTTATTAACATTGATCAAAATGACTTATTGTGATAGGGGAAAAAATCTTATTTAAGTGTTCAAGAGAAGTTGATTTTAAGATGAACTTAATAGGGAAAATCATAATAGTGTAAAGAGTAAACACTTTTAACATACTGGATTGCAAATAGGCAACAAATGCTTTATAAATGTATAAATTGTGTTTTTGTTGAATGTGGTAAAATATTATAAAGTTAAAAAAGCATGCAAATATCTTGTATATGTAATATTTTTGTACTACAGCCGGAACACAAGTTTTGGTTGTCCCTCTGCAGTAATGCTGGCAGTTAGCATTAATAATATCTTGCAAAGTACAGGGATTTTTTTTCTTGTTGAAATAATGTTTACTCTGTTTTTTTCTATTTTCCTTTGTTACAATTTTCCCAAACATACCACAACATGTGGATGAGATTGCACTGTATTTAGTAATACTACACACTGTCTACTGAAAATAAAATGTAGATGAATAAAATAAATGAAACATGTAAATATCATTTGATTTGATTTGATTTTATTGATTAGCATTCAAATATCTCAGTGAAGACAGAACAAAGATCTACCACAAAGCAAGAAAGCATGAGACAAGGCTAATCGTTATATTACTATATCTGCATTTCAGATGTCTCCAATATTAGAAAAAAAGGTGTGTTTGTTTGTTTCTTCCACCAAGAGCACATATCAGTACATGTGTGCATCAGAGCACTTCACCAGCCATCTTAATATTTTCAAATGAATTGTCAAGCGCAGCACAAGACTTCACGCAACACTAAATGTATCGTCTCCTTTCTTCCCTGGGCTTCTTCAGGTCAGAGAAAATTCTCTTTTATTACAACGCAAACAGTTGTTGGTTTCCTTTATCAAACAGCTCTTTGGAGAGAAAGAGAGAGAGAGCGTTGTGCAGATATTTAACCTTTTTATATAGTCTTACAATTGGGGCTCTCAAGGCCTTTCATTTGTGAAGATCCTGTGGAAAAATCAGGGAGCTTGGACTCATTTCACTACCGGTACAGTATATTTATATTTCAGCTCCAATCAAAGCTAGCCAATATGCCATCACTATGTATTTTCCCCTCTGAGCCCTGCCTCCCCACTATAATTTCCACCGACATTTTGTGTGCAAATGCAGTAATAGACACATTTATCACATCAAAAGAGATTCAATTTTCTTTTCAATCATCCACCGGTATGAATAGCGCCACATCCTCTGTGGCCAACAATGAAGGGCCATTACCGTGAGCCAAAGGATGGCTTCGCCTTCTCTATGCATTCAAGGGGAAAAGTGTGTCAAACTGTTTTCCAACGCCAACATTTGTTCTAGGCAAATGGAGACAGCTTTCAGACAGGTTAGTATCCAATTTTATTGTCAGACAAATGTCATTTTTGTTTGGGGCCATGGTAATCACTGGGCTCAGACACCGGTGTTCCTCTGCGGTAAAGCCGGCAGTTAGTCCATTTAATACTCTAACTCTCATGCCAGTAGCAGATTGCCAAGTCCAGACATGACACCCGCTGTCTCTTCATTATGTGAAGAGGGTGACATGCAGAATTCATGCCTCAGTCCTCAGGGGGAGGAGGGTGATGGGCTAATTGCCTAAGACATTGTTGACTTTGCAAGTGCAGTTAATTGTTGTCAAATCTTGCTGACAAATCAGAGATGTCGACGGGACACTTTATGTTAAGTTTTCTTTGCAGTAGCATGTATATATGCAGGAGAGTTGCGCTTGCAGACATACATAAATTTGTTGATTTTTACTGCCGTACTTTGGACCTTCTCTAAATGTTGCTGCAGTTTTGTGAAGTTAAAAATCACCACTGCTGTCAGCACCGCATAATAGGTGCTGCAGCTTTTTTCTTTTATAGTTTTGGGGAGTTTTGCCTTTAAATCACTAATGAAACTGCATATTTTCCATTTTGAAGATGAAACTTTAATTTTAGGTTAGTTTACTGACAACATCCTAATCTATTCAGGAACACATCATGCATTCACAGTATCAGACTTTGTCCAGGGGACAATAATAAAGTCCCGTCTTAGTTTCATTTCCTGATATATTTGAGTGAAAATGTCCTTCTTGTTTTTACTCATTGTTTTTTAACCTTCAAAAATAGTCCAGACAGCACACAAAAATAAGGTTTGCTATTCTCACACTTTCTATATTTCTGTAAATAAATACAGAAATCAATTTGGAAGTTGTGTCAAAGGTTGCTTGCATGTTTTAGCCAACAGCTGGACAGCTAATAGATTGCTTTGTTATTTAAGGACTATACAAGTCTGACCACTACTCTACTGAAACTATTCTATTTAATGTATTTCATGTGCTTAATGTCTTCAAATGCATTACTTTTGCCTTAATTTGACCAAATAAGTGCATCCACACTCCGTCCCTTTTCACAGAAAGTGTCTCTGCTGTATTTTCTGTCATCTCCTGCCATACCTTATACACGCTCCATCGTTGCCAAACCACCCAAGCCGCAGCTGATGAGGTCATTCATGCAGCTAGTACCGGTCCCTGAAAGCTTTGCTTAATCTGATATCATTGGCAGCAAGATACTTAACCAGCTCCATTTCTGGCCACACTATTTTGGGGTGCTCACCATCCAACAATGCTGTCTTGTCTCAGCCTTCGTGGATCCTTAGATCTACTCGTAAAGCTAAATTATTCTCAGTTTATACCTTTGAAGTCTGTAGAAAGCTTGTTCTTGTGATGCCATTTCCAAAGAGCTGTATGGCGGTTGGTTTATTGCGCGTGGTGGAATGGCATAAGCAATATAGAAAAAGAGAAGGAGCCACCAAAACACGTCAGCGCATGAGGCAAAGATAGCCCATTTACTTTTATGTTAAGTAGAGTGTGTTCTAGTTGTGGTCTGGCTACTGAATTATGTTGGAAGTGGAGGAAATGAACAATCCATCTTTGGATTTCGACTAAAGCAAACTGAAAAAAGTCATGTTATTGACACAGAAAATAAATAATGCAGTGTAAGAATGCTATGCAATAATTTATTAAACATAATTTGTTTCACAACCCAAAATGAGCAACAGCAGCTGTGAATGATATTTAAGATTAACCCACGTATCCGGCCACACATCTTCACATTCTGTCTTTGTCCATTAAATATGTATTACATGGGCTTGGGCCTCTGACCTTGGCTCAGGAAAAAGCTTGCATCATTTCATGTTGAAATAAAAAGAGAGACTGCCCGCAAATCTAGCATGCTAATTACACATTCACTTTCATCTGTTAGAAAATCACACAGATCTGTCCTTAATGTGGCTGTTGGGTTTCTTTTGATGGAGGGGGAAAGTACTGTACTGTATTAAAATATAAATAAAATAAGATAACATCTGTCAGAAGCCCCATATTATTAATATCCACTTGTTCTTACCTGTTTTGATGCAAGCGCTGTTCTCGTTTAATTGAGAAGACATCTGAAACGGGAGGTGGGGAGGATAAATAACGAGCTTCATGAATGATGAATGGTTAATGATCTATATCTATTTCAATCTTTAATAAAAAATATACAAAAAAGCAGCGTCTTTAAGGGACACACTCAGACACACGTAGTAACTCTCACTTCTTGTGTTTATTCATTTTTTGGCTTTCAGAAATTCTCCAGACAGCATGATGAAAGTGGGGATTTTATTTTTGGATTGGTGCATTGGCACATACAGTATCTCTTAAAGGAAAGGTTAGCCAGTTTCAAAAGAGGCTATTACAATTTCCTCTGTCAGGATGCAGGAGGAAGGTTAGGCTTGTTATCCCCATCCCCCCACATCTGTGTGTTAATAAATTCTACTCTTAAAAAATAAAAATCCACAATTTCATTGTACATGTACAATGACAAAGGGCTATTCTACTCTGTTCTAAAGAGCAGTCTACCCAAATAGCATTGTCACTACCTTGTTGGTGCCATCTTTCAATTCTCTGATGTCAGAAGCAATTTTGTTTTTTTTTTTGTTTTTTTTGCTGCAACAAACAAAATTAAGTTGCATGAGTGCATTTTAAAGGGAGAGAAAAACAGAAAATAAAAGCATTAGAGATCTGAAGGGTGGAAGATAGAGATAACATGAGATATTATAAGAAGATAGAAGATAGAAGGGATGCTCTGCTGGAAGGACGTTATACTTCTATGAATTGAACTGAAGCCCCAGCCATCATTTTGCCATCCTATCACTTTAAAAAAAAAAATCACAAAACTACACACAACAATATAATAAAACTATGACGTCTATAATAAAAGCAAGAACAAGAAACTAACCACAAATTGTGTGCATTTACCTCTTTTATTGTAAATGTACCTAAGCTTCTAGCCAGAGCAACCCACATATATGTAGCCAGTATGACAGATGGACCTAAATGACTTCATCCACTGGTTTTAGGCAATTTGATGCCTCAAAGTTACTGTTTTGGCTACAAATATGTTAGTTTTTGAAGCCAGATACAATATTTGGTCAAGAAGGTAAAGGCATTAGCCAGTGCTAGCAAGCCTGGTTAGCAAGCTAGGTGTGCTGCACAAACACATGCTAGCTAAATAGTACTAAGTAACAGCCAAACAAAACACACAAGTTCACCAACCAAGACTTTCAGCATAGGCTGTACCACAAAGCAAAGAGTATTTTTATTATGTATCAGCTAATTTGATAAAAATGTCACAAAAGCACAAAGATGCAGTTCAGTGAGTTCAGTTAACAATTTAACATGGTTAAATTACTTTGTCTTGTTTTAATTTATTCTCTTTTATTTTATTTACGTTGGTGTTACCTGTGCTTAGAGGTCTGTTGGCTGCTGATTTAATCATAATAAAGTGAGCAAAAAGACGGGCTTTGGAATGCAGCACACCTAAACACAGGAAGTGGAAATCCACAGACACACACACACAGGCCGTGCCCCAATTAAGAGACTGCACGCTTGAAGTACGCGCACTACGCATACTACGTACGGTGCGTACTATAAGTACGAGAAGTGAGAGGCTTGTGAAATGGGACGGTATACGCATCGCCGCGCTGTTCAGGTTGCCTAGCAACCATGATACTAACTGCGAGACACGTTACATACAGCTTTGTTTGACAGAAATGAAGGAGAAAAATGTTCTGTTGGTCATTCATTTTTGTCATGACATCACTTTGATTAGTTGAGTATCTGAGGCTGAGACCAC